>NC_136892.1:28284901-28311023 GCF_949152265.1 Phoxinus phoxinus
TGGAGAGAACAAACAGAGAGAGAGAGAGAATAACCAGTGCAAACAGAGAGAAAAATATATGAGCAACATTCTTAAAGCAACAACTCAATGAAGAGAAAAATTCTGTCAGCGTTTACGCACCACCATCATGTCACTCTATTTTCTTGTGAGAAACATAAAGCGAGAAATTGACTCTTTTCCACACAATTAAAGAAGTGAATGGTGACTGGAGACGTCAAGCTCCAAAAATGGCAGTAAAGCATCATCAAAATATGATGTGTGCATTATATTCTTCTGAAGAAAGTTTGGCTCAGAAACATTTTCTTGAGGATGAATTGAATTCCTCAAAAGTGACAGTTAAGTCATTTCAAGTTTACAAAAGATTTCTATTTAAAATAAATAGTGTTTTTTTTTTTTACTTTCTATTCATTAAAGAAGCCTGAAAAAATATTGATCAATGGTTTCCACAAAAATATGAAGCAGCAGAACTGTTCTCAATATTGATCATATTAGGAAATGTTTCTTGAGCAGCAAATCAGCAAATCAGAATGATTTCTGAAGGATCATGTGACGTGGAGTAATGATGCTGAAAAATTTGATCACAGGAATAAATTACATTTTAAAATATATTTAAGTAGAAAACAGTTATTTTGAATTGTAATCACAATATTAGTGTTTTTACTGTATTTTTTTGATCAAATAAATGCAGTCTTGGTGAATATAAAATTCTTATTTCAAAAACATCAAAAATTTAGATGCCAACACTTCGATTGGTATTGTGTATTTATGACCAAAATGTTAAGTTATTTGCTCTCGCATCCCCTTTGTCATCACTTCCATCAAATCTGATAACATATTTGAATCTGAACCTGACAGCAAACAAGACTTGTGAGTTTAATGGAACTTCATTTCGAGTAAACGATGACAGAATTTTAGTTTTTGGTGAACTATCCCTTTAAGACTTTAAAAGTCAAGTCAGACTTGAAAAAAAAAACAAAGAAAGAGAAGGAAAAAATGGTGAAATTAAACAGTCTCTTTCTAAAATGAGAAAAACAGACATGCACACACACACACACACGCACACACACGACATGTGCCAAACAGATGCCCGCCGCCAAACCTCTGGGAAAATCTGGGCTGGTCAGACAGGAAGTGAGCTTTCCAGTCGTCCAACAGACAAAGCATCCATACATCTGTGCAGTAAACACACCTGATGATTGGTCCTGTGCTCAGTGTGTTTATGCCATTGTGTGGAAAAGCTTTAATCAACTGCACCGGTTCAGAGTCATTACTGGACTTCATAAAGTTTCTAATGGTTTGGAGAGAACATGTTACTACTACAACCCCGCCTCAAAGACTTCAGACAGCTTTTCTGGAATCCCGTCTCCATGTCGAACTCCTCCTTTTTCTCCTTTGTTTATGTCTGGAGATATTTTGTGAGTCTTCAGTCAGTTGAGAGTCATTCTACTCCAGTCACACCATTACAACCCTTAAAAGAAGGTTCCAGGGTTTTTGCAGTGATGCCATAGAAGAAGCATTTTTGGTTCTTCAAAGAAACTTTCAGTGAATAGTTCTATAAAGAACCACTTTTTTTTCTTAGATTGAAGAACATTTTAGAGATCTAAAGAACCTTTTGTGGAATAGAAAAGTCCCATGGATGTGAAAGGTTCTTCATGGGACCAAAGATGTCAATAAAGAACCTTTTTTTTAAGAGTGCCGACACTAAGACTCTTTCCTAGATTTCTCGCAATCCTTATTTAAACTTTTAAACTTGTAATTCATGCAAAACACTGCTTATCTGAATTGTTTCACTCAAAAAAATGTTGATACAAAGAATAAATGAGGTTATTTGAGGTCTGATCAGCACGGATTTCTTAAATATCTCTAAAATGTTAATAATGGGAAGCGTTCAGGAGAGTGTCATTTCAGATTGTGTTTTCTTTAAGTGCTTCATTTCACACACTGTGTATATAAATGTCATGAAATGAAGGGATGGCACCAGCCACCAGACAAAACGTCTCGGGTTACGACTGTAACCCTTGTTCCCTGAGGAGGGAACGAGACACTGCGTCGTTGAAAACGACTCTTTGGGGACGCTCCCTAAGCGTGCGCCTCTGAAGTATGAATGAAACTAATCCAATCCTGATTGGTGTTGCGTCGTGACGTAACATGTGACGGCATAACCGGATGCATAAAAGTGTCGCCGGCGCACACACACATTAGCCTCGCGATGAAGCAAGCCGCTCCCAGGCGTTAAGGGGCGTGGCAAGACGACGCAGTGTCTCGTTCCCTCCTCAGGGAACAAGGGTTACAGTCGTAACCCGAGACGTTCCCTTTCGTAGGGAACTCGCACTGCGTCGTTGAAAACGACTCTTTGGGGAACGAATACCCACTAGGCCACGCACCGAAAAAGCCTGTCCTAGAGTGAAGTTGATCTCAGGCACTTAAGCTAGGACGAGAGCACTCGTGCGCCAGACGCACTAAGGAGGTGAAGACAATAAAACCTGATGAAAGTGTGCAGGGTAGCCCAACCGGCTGCCTCACAGATCTCCTGGAGGGGCACTCCCGAACGGAGGGCCCTAGAGGACGCCATGCCTCTGTTAAAATGAGCCCTTACGGCCAAAGGTGAAGGCAAATTGCGCACCTTGTAGGCCTACTTATGGTTTGTTTGGATGCCGGGAGCCCCTTATTAGGTGACCCAAAACACACTAACAGTAGGTCCGACCTCCTCGAAGAAGAGGACCCCTCAAGGTAAATACTCGGAACCCTGACTGGCAGAGCAAAGGAACCTCTCTTCTTCTGCCGACACATGAGGTGGAGGATGAAATGCTCGCAGGACCATGGACCTAGCCATGTTAGAATGCACTTAAGGCACATAGCCGGGTCTCGGGTGCAGGATGGCCTTAACTCTGCCGGGGGCAAAACCCCAAGCAAGCTGGCGTTAATGCCAGGGCTTGGAGATCTCCCACTCTCTTAATAATTTTAAGAAACAGCTAAGAGAAAGGCTATCTTGAACGTGAGGTCCTAGGCGAAGCCGACTGGAGGGATTCGAAGGGAGCCAGGGATAGCCCTTCGAGAACCACCACCAGGTCCCAGGAAGGACCTGACCTCCATGTACCATGGAGAAATAGTATGACCCGTTGGTGCCTCCCCAAAGGCCCATCACTCAGTGGTGCATGGACCGCCGAACTGGCAGCCACGTACACCTTAAGTGTGGACGGGGAGAGACCCGCAGATAAACGATCTTGAAGAAACTCCAGAACTGAAGCCACTGGGCAGTTAACTGGATCTAACTCATGTTCTCTACTCCAAGTGGAAAAACCTACCACTTGAGGCCATATAATCTCATAGTAGACGGAGCCCTAGAGCAAAGTATGGTTTTGACCATCCCAGCTGATAGACCGGCATCTAGGTACTGGACCCCCTCAGGGGCCAGACCCACAATTTCCACAGCTCCGGGCGAGGGTGGAATATTGTGCCCTCCGCCTGAGACAACAGATCCCTCCTCAGAGGAATCTGCCACGGCGGAGCTATCAGAAGTAAAAATATGTCTGAAAACCATACTTGGGCCGGCCACAACGGGGCTATCAGAAGAAGACTGATGCCCTCCTGACGGACCCTCTCCAGGACTCCCGGGAGCAGAGCGATCGGGGGAAAAGCATACAGGCGAAGCCTCAGCCAAGCCTGTACCATGGCATCCAACCCCAGTGGGGCTGGATGAGTGAGGGAGAACCAAAGTGGACAGTGGGACATCTCTCGAGACGCAAACAGATCCACTTCCATTGGTCCAACCTCTGCCATATCAACTTCACCACCTCTGGGTGAAGTCTCCATTCCCCGGGCCTCAGCCCCTGCCTCGACAGGATGTCTGCTCCCTGATTCTGAACCCTCGGGACATATATTGCTCTAATAGATAATAATTTCCCCTGGGACCATAGATTAATCTGATGCGCCAGTCTGGATAGAGGGCGCGATCTGAGTCCCCCTTGTCGGTTCAGATAAATTGATGTCTGGGAGGAAGCTCCTCGGAGCCCTGAACACAGCCAACATCTCTAGGCAAAATATATGCCAAACATGTTGATGGTTCTGCCACAGACCCCTGGCAAAGCGGCCATCCATGACCGCGCCCACGCCAGTGAAGGAGGCGCCTGTCGAAACGGTTTTCCGGCGACATGACGCGGCTAACACTGGCCCTTGGGACAGGAACCAAGGTTTCTTCCATATTAATTAGGGAAACGAAGGCATCGGCGCGTAACCCTGATTGTTCGGAACGGATTCCCCCTTGGGGAAATCCCCTTGGCTATCAGCCACCACTGAAGGAGCCTCATGTGTAGAAGGTCCAAAAGGTATTATGTTGGACACAGCTGCCATGAGGCCCAGCAGTCTTAGAAATTGCTTTACAGTGATGGCCTGGCCTAGCTTTATCCCGGATGCCATGGCCCAGATGGACTCGATACACGCGGAAGACATATGTGCCCACATTGTATCTGAGTTCCATACCACGCCCAGAAACGTAGTTTTCTGAGCTGGTACCAACACGCTTTTCTTCGTGTTGAGTCTCACCCCCAAGCTCGGGAATACGGCCAAGGACGACATCTCGATGCCGAACTGCCATTGCTCGAGACTGAGCCAGAATGGGCCAGTCGTCGATTCAATTAAGTGTGAGGATGTCCTGAAGCCTCAGTAGGACCAGAGCTGCATCCATACACTTGGAGCTTTTGTGAGGGGAGAGTGCTAGGCCAAACGGAAGAACCCGAATTTGGTACGCTTCGCCCCCGAAAGCGAACCTCAGGAACCTCCTGTATATTGGAAGGATGGAGCACGGAAGTATGCGTCTTTTAGACTTATCGTGATAAACCAGTCCTCGGACCTGATTTGATTCACGATGAGCATCTTGAACCTGAAGCTCCTCAGAGAACGATTTAAGTGACTCAGATCTAAAATCGGCAGGAACCCTCCATCCTTCTTTGGAACTATAAAGTACCGGCTGAGAAATCCGGACTCCCTGTCTGGAGGAGGAACCCATCATATGGCCTCTCTGACCAGTAAAGAGTATACTTTTTGTTCCATCACCCAATCCTGCTTATACGCAGGACCCATGCAGATATGTTGGGTAAGCGTTTGACACGCTTCAACAAAATCTATTACGGGAACCAGCCCCTTGAGGCTGGTTTCGGGTATTCTTTGAGCATTGTTCTCGACCCCCTGAAGCAGATGACCGGCAGGGATTAGTCGAGACCGATTTTGTAACCATAGTCAATGCCCTTTTTCAAGCTTTTTGGAGCGAACACAACAGTATGCGTTCGCTGGAAACTGATGTGGCCCGAAGCGTCTTGGACGGCGGGCAACCACATAGTTTTCCTGAGGGCTCCGCTGTGAGAACAACCTCAGTTGCTCTACAACGGGGGGGAGGGAAAGGGTCTAATTTTTATTTCAGGTAGAACCTCTTTCCTGAAGCCCTCTTGCCTGAAGGACGGCCCTCAGGTCATCCTTCTGATCAAAAGAGCGAGATAAATTTATCTGTTGCCAAACTCCAGAGGGAGGGGCTCTAGAGGAAGGAGTGGGGTTTATCCCATGACTTAGATAACTCATTATACAAGTCAGGAAAAATAAATAAATCAATAAAAATGGTAAGCTCCAGCGCTGATGTTGTGATTGTTGCTGCAGGATGTGTACACTTATTTCCTTTCTTAGTTATTTATTAAGCGCTTCCTGTCTAACATGTGGCCAGTTAATTTTCATCTGGCCACAGCACGGATCACAACACGCTATTAAGCCTCGATGTTGAAGATTTTTTATTTTAACATCGGGTGCTTGTCATGGGCAGAAGAAACCGCATCGCGGGCTTAGAACCATTCGAATGAGAAAGTGCCGCAGCAGTCTCACTCTCATCAGCAAAATTCATATTTTATTATTTATTTTATTTACGAACCCCACGATCTGAGTCGCGGACCTGAACAACGGAGAACGTGAGCTGGCGAGTCTAATTCACGTTCATCCGCCTCGATGCTGAACACATCCACTCCCTCAGAAGTGTATAGTTCAAACATCATGTTCTCATCACGGGCAGAAGAAGCCGCAGCGCGGGCTTCTGCACCATGAAAGGGAGCCACAGAACCTTCAAATAGGGAATGAGAATGTGCCGCAGCAGTCTCATTCTCATTTGCAAGATCCCCGTGAACCCCGCGATCTGAGTCGACGCGCCGCCTCAACGGACGCGGGACCCGAACCGCGGGGAACGCGAGCTGGTGAATTTAACTCACGCTCCTCCGGCCGCCTCGATGCTGAACACATCCACTCCCTCGGAAGCAGATAGTTCAAACATCGAGGTCTCGTCACGGGCAGAAGAAGCCGCAGCGCGGGCTTCTGCACCATGAACGAGAGCCTTAGAACCTTCAGATGAAGAATGAGAAAGTGCCGCAGCAGTCTCATCCTCGTCTGCAAGATCCCTTTGCGAACCCCGCGATCTGAGTCACCGCGCCGCCTCAACGGACGCGGGACCTAAACCACGGGGAACGCGAGCGCAGTACTGATAGGGAGTGTTTCACAGAGATCACAGACAGCCCCCTCGAGAGCTGCCCGTGAGTGTGTTACACTCCAAAACAATTCACACACAACTGATGCGTGTCCCCACTCGTAATATATTTTGGGCAGGGGTGCACACATCTAATGAATTGCTCACTCGCCATAATACAGTGACTGGATCAGACAGACAACACCAAATAAGACAGACAAAAACAGAGAGCGCTTGCTGAAGAGCGAAAGCTAATGTGTGTGTGCGCCGGCGACACTTTTATGCATCCGGTTATGCCGTCACATGTTACGTCACGACGCAACACCAATCAGGATTGGATTAGTTTCATTCATACTTCAGAGGCGCACGCTTAGGGAGCGTCCCCAAAGAGTCGTTTTCAACGACGCAGTGCGAGTTCCCTACGAAAGGGAACCCAAGATATTTAACTTCTGACTGAGATGGAAATCCTTTAAATCAAAGGGAGGCGTTTCTCTAAAAACAAGCTGTGCTGAGAGAACCGTCCCTGAAAGCAACCTTACTTCAAATAACAGTCAATGAGCAAACAGAGGACATTAAATATATTCTAGATTGCTTTAAAAAAAATATCTAGACATATTCTACATTGTATTATAAGAGATACTCATTACTTTATTGCTCAGTAAGAGACACTCAGGGTTTCAAAAGCGATATTCCAGATCATTTTACGGCTTTAAAGGAGATACACTCTTTTTTTTACAGTGATGGCATAGAGATATAGACATAGTTCCCCTAAGAACCTATCAGTCAACAGTTCATCACAGGTTTTTTTTTCTTAGCATTTTAATCATATGAATATCCTTTTCCACTGTAAAGAAATGGTTCTTCTATGGCATCGTTGTGAAAGCCCCGTTTATTTTTAAGTGTGAGTTCTAGATTGTTATTCCACACCTTCTTGCTTTGTAAGAATTTTTGTGGATTTTGTAAGATATACTAATAGATCCCTTTAGTGTTTTGCAACAGATATTCTCTATAGATCACGTAACAGCTTTCCAACAGATTCTATATTGCTTAAAAGCTTTATGAGATATTCTAGATCTTTTGCAGATGTTAAACAGATTTTCAAAACCACTGGCTCGAAATTTTAGATCACTTACTGGCTTCAAATGAGATATTTTAGAATGTTTTATTATTCCATACTCTACATCTTGCAGCTTTGCAAGTGTTACTGATATATCATGCTAAACTACTTTGTAGAGATAGTATAGATCCCTGTAGTGCTTCTAACCAGTGTGTGTGTGTGTGTGTGTGTGTATATATCAACTACCAAACAACTAGTGAGGACATTTTACTGGTCCTAGTTAAAAAGGCTTATAAATAGGCCCAAAACATGTTTTTATTTCTCTAGTGTTTTACACATGTTTCTGGCCATAGAATATATAAGTAACCCAACATAATAAATGGAAGTCCATGCAATGTCCACACTAATAGTGTGTGCGTCAAAAATGAAACTTTACATTCAACTGATTTCATGAGGTTTGTTAGATGTTCACACAAGTGTCATGGCACCAGCTTCACACACACACACACACACACACACACACACACAGAGAGAGAGAGAGAGAGAGAGAGAGAGAGAGAGAGAGAGAGAGAGAGAGAGAGAGAGAGAGAGAGAGAGAGAGAGAGAGAGAGAGACCACAACAACAAGAGATGCTCTGTGCTTTTATCTCGGTTTCCTGTGTGTGTGTGTGTGTGTGTGTGTGTGTGTGTGTGTGTGTGTGTGTGTGTGTGTGTGTGTGTGTGTGTGTGTGTGTGTGTGTGTGTGTGTGTGTGTGTGTGTGTGTGTGTGTGTGTGTGTGTGTGTGTGTGAAAGACAGATCCAAAGGTCAAAGGGCAAGAGAGTCAAGGGCCGTCGCCAGGGCAATATGAAACAAAAGCAGAGTTCAGAGAGGACGTCATATCTGCGGTCTCATCATCTCTCTCTTCCCCGAGAGTCAGAATTAAGTCTTTATGCAGACGACCTAAAGGAATGCTGGAGTCACATTACTGCACACTTCAAACCCTTCACTGACTACCTGGATTGAGTTCAAAATCCGATTTTATAGATCCTCCTACTGGTTATACCTATAAACAAGACTGAAAAGTAATTATATAGACTTTAGTTAGTAGCCTAAACTGGTTTGCTGGTCTTTAAACTGGTCTCCCAGCCTGGCCAAGCTGACAAGTGTCCAAAACCCCTCTAAAACCAGCGTTGGGAGACCGACTAAAGCTATTCAAATCAGCTTTGATACATATTCCTTTAAGGTCTGAAATATATATACATAGTGCATTTAAAATCTGGAAGAGTCATCTCTGTATGCAGCGTTTTGACCCGACTCTGTTTTTCATCAGATCTGTCTAGAGGTTTGACTTTCCACCATGTTTACAAACCATCTCCAGACCTCCAGTGACCTACGACCCCTCTCTGTTACCATAAAGACACGGCACAAAAGGGAGACAATGGCCTTATGGGTATGCATGAGGAGGAGGAAAGAGACAAGAGGAGGAGGAGGAGTTATGAAAACATGAGGAAAAAGAATAGGCACATTTTGGCCATGAGAGTTTTTCATATCCTGCTGCTGTGTGTGTGTGTGTGTGTGTGTGTGTGTGTGTGTGTGTGTGTGTGTGTGTGTGTGTGTGTGTGTGTGTGTGTGTGTGTGTGTGTGTGTGTGTGTGTGTGTGTGTGTGTGTGTGTGTGTGTGCACCTGAGTGAAAAGTGTACAGAGAGAAAGAACAGATGCATTGTATTTGGAGAGATAGATGATTCATTTCTTCCATGTGCTTTCACTCTGTCTGTACGTTTCTCAAGCAGTCAGGAGTGTGTGTTTACTTAGCTGTACTTAAGGGACCAAATCATCCCCAGAAGTGAGTTAAATCTGACAAAACCTCCCTTCTGGGGACATCTGGGGACATCCTCAAAGGTAAAATGATTCATAAATGAAAAGATGTGGGGTTTTTTTTAATTAAGACAAAAAAAAATTATATTAATTAGCATAATTAAAGGCAACAGAAATCAATAACAAATTCCAATTTAAATAGCTAGGTAAAAGTGTAAACATTGTACGTATTACACTGAGCTATCTTTTAAGGACATTTGCATAAAATTAAATAAACGCTAGATGAATCATATAATTCATAACCACTTGGAAAAGTCCAAATAGTTTTAGCTTTTTTAAGCAGAAAGAAATACATTTTGGTAAAATAAAATAAAATAAAATAAAATAAAATAAAATAAAATAAAATAAAATAAAATAAAATAAAATAAAATAAAATAAAATAAAATTAAATAAAATTAAATAAAATTAAATTAAATTAAATTAAATTAAATTAAATTAAATTAAATTAAATTAAATTAAATTAAATTAAATCCTTTGCTATTTTTATTGTATTTATATAGTAATAAATAAAATAAAAAAAACTGTAAAATAAATAAATAATGATTTATCTTTACCTTAAAATGAATTAAAACATTTTAGTGATGAATAAATATACCTCTCCCATAAGAAAACTATGGTGCATTAGATTTTAGAAGGAAAAGAAAAGCTATCTTAGTAGGCAGTAGCATGTGCTATATGTATATCCTATATATGTTTTAAATAAGCCTCTGCATCTGAAACAAACTTATGAAGCTTAAGAAAACACTGTCTATGTCGGCAGCTGACTAGAGCTGGAACACAGCCACTGCACGCTGAAGTAAGAGACTCAGTTTGATTTAGCCTCATCTAGTTTAGTCTCAGTATGCTGGTATTGCATCTCTCTCCTCGTCTGATCTCGTCTCTCCCTCCTTCCATCAAATTCTTGAGATTTTCAGAGTTCCTGCCAAAAGCAGAGTTTAGGGCACGGTGACTCTCCGGCCCTTTGTGCTCAGACACACACTTACACACACAGACAGACACAGGTCAGAGAGCGACACGTACAGTAAGGCCCCAAATCAATGCATTTCTTAAGAAAACACACGAACATGTTGCATTTGCATGGAGTGCAACAACGAATATTAGCATGTGAATTACAGTCTGAGAGCACTAGTAAAAAAAATATTATTTTGCATCAATTAATAATTTAAAACATTTTTCAATTACAAATTAAATTATAATAATATAAACCAAGTTGAAATTTATATAAACTGAAATTGAAATAAACATGAATTTCAGAGACTGAGTATTTTACTCTACTAAAAATTTAAAAAATTTAAAATTTGAAATATATTTCTGAAATCTGAAATATTTTATGTCACAATTGTATTTTTTCCCCCACCAGGTTAAAAAGAAATAGAAATCTAACGTGGTCCACGTGGTCTCAGAAATTTGTACATGCAACAGGACCGTTCATTGGTCTTTTTTACGCCTGCGTACTTGCATAGAAACTGATCTGACTCAAGAGTGATAAATGCAGTCACATTAACAGAATACAGAGGAATTGCATCATCTCTCATTTGTCTAAATAGATTATACAGTGTGTCTACAGAGGATGTGAAGTTGAAAGAAAGAGTTTCTGAATGTTTAATGCAGTGTCTGTGTCCTCTGAAAAGACAGCAGCAGCTCAAACACACACTGGAAAGAGTGAGGAAAAGTAAACCGGTGCACCTGTGTGTTTTTATGGGTGCATGCGTGCTCGGTATACTCACAGGGGTAGAGTTGTTTCGTAGGAGCGCTAAGCTGTGCATCTTTCGTGACTCTGTAGGCGACATCGGGCCCTTTTGAGGACTTCCTGTGTGTGCAGAAGCCTGTAGTTTTCGTTACACCCTCTGGCAAACTGTGAAAATCTAAAATCTTTAGGAGATCGGCTGGCTCAGCTGCAAGAAAAGGAGACACAGAGACATCAAATTAGTTTAAAGCCACTTCAAGTCACATATAAAGATCAATAACTTTATTATATTATAGCTATATTTTATCATTAAACAATTCAGCACCATCAAATATGTATGTGATTGGTCAATTTGTGTTAAAAATAGGAAAAAAAACCTGATGACCTGCTACATTTTCCAAAAACTGCATTACACAACCGGAGTATTTCAATCATTTGATTTTTGTATTTTTAACTTTCATTTTTATTCCTTATTTGATTGGCCAGCAAAAATTAAGGCATCTTTTAATTACATTAGAATTGCAAAATAACCTTGAAAGTATTTGTGTATGTGTATGTCTACGTATGTATGTGTGTCTATAAGCGCGTATATGTAGGCTATATATGTTTACATGATAACCTGTTGACTTCTTTCACTCAAGGATCTCTTGTACTAACCGATTACCGAAACAGGATTTTTTTTTTGTCTTTAAATGTTACATTTTGAAAGAATTTCCATGTAAATACCCATGAAGCTGTGTTGACTGTTTGTTACTGTCTTAGTTCTGAAAAGTTATATAAAAATTAGGGCTGTGAAACGATTAATCGCGATTAATCGCATCCAAAATAAAAGTTTATGTTTACATAATAAATGTGTGTGTAATGTGTATAATTATTTTGTATATATAAATACACACATGTGCATGTATATATTTAAGAAAAATTTGTTATTTATATATAAAATATTTATATTTATATATAATATAAATTATATATAAATCTATATACATGCAAATATTTCTTAAATATATACAAGCATGTGTGTGTGTGTGTATATATATATATATATATATATATATATATATATATATATATATATATATATATATATATATATAATACACTCTAAAAAATGCTGGGTTGTTTCAACCCAATTTTGGGTAAAATATGGACAAACCCAGCAGTTGGGTTGAATTTTTAAATTACATTTTTAACCCAACGTTTGGGTTTGTCCATATTTTACCCAAAATTGGGTTGAAACAACCCAGCATTTTTTAGAGTGTATTATATATATATATAGAATTATATATATATAGAATTATGAACAGTACACACACATTTATTATGTAAACACAAACTTTTATTTTGGATGCGATTAATCGCGATTAATCGTTTAACAGCCCTAATAAAAATATTGAACTAAACATGCAAAATACTGAGGTCATGTGACAACATAGCATACCACATGACAACAACACAGGATACCACCATTTTAATCATGTAAGTATGCATGCTGAAAATAGTATGCATTATACATTGCATAGTATGCAAGTATGCAATAAGCAGCACACTTGTATTTGTGCTCACAGAAACACAACCTAAAGCACCATCAGAACGACCATGAGAACGACCCAACACAGAGCAGCAAACCCAGCCAAGTGTTGGATGTCTTTAGAGGTCGGCTGACCATATGAACACTGGAAACACTGTCAACAAAGTTGCATACACACAACCTTTCCACTCTAGTGGAGATATCGAGTGAAGACCACACACAGTTCCCACGTCTGCTTTGTGACAGGCTTTAAATGCACATAAGCACACACATTTGTGGTAAAGTGTTTGTGTGTGTTGGTGTTCAACTTGAGGAACAATTTCATTGTCTGCAAATCACCTCCAGCTGCCGCTTGTTAAAATCACTTGAGGAACACACACACACACACAGACACACACACATCCCTGGTCATTATCTTAAGCACGTCTTATTTACATTGAGGACAGAGTGACAGAATGAAACACAGACACTGTTTATCCATGACCTCTTGGTGTGATTCTGATCAGGTCAGTCTGATTTAGTCTAGAAGACCGCGCTGAGATGCTTCAGAGCGTTTACATTTTTCCTTGAGGTATTTATATCAAAGTCCATCTGTTCATTTCACTGCCGCTCGCAAAGAGAAACTACAAAGAATATTTGAAAAGTGCACATCTTTAAAGCTGAAGTGTGGCATTTTTTCATTAAGTCATCATGAAACCAAATTTGACACTCATTGCTTTTTAATACACGTTTTTGTTCTATTTCACGTTGCTCCAAAGCAAAAATGTTTGTTTTCATAATCTTTCTTCCATCAAAATGCAAAATCTTTCTTATCCTCAGAAATACAGACAAACAGATATTTAGTCATTGTTTTAGCAAACTCTCATTTGTCTGGCTTTATGTAACGCCCACTTTTAAGAGTCCAATCAATTTCTCGATGGACAAAATCAAGCCCCGCCCATTGTTTTGTTGAATATCCGGTTTCGCTCAGACATATATCACGTTACAGGTTTAAAATGAGTTGCAAACAGCAATATATGTGACGTATTTTCTCCAAAACGAATAGCATGAGTTTGGTGTGGGACGATCCATTTCTCTGACCAATTAAAGCTACAGTATGTAAGATTTTGAGCCACAAGAGGGCGCTGTTTCCAACAATAACAAAGGCGAATCTTGATGACGCTATGAAGGAGAGTGGAACGATGGGAGACGTCGTTTTCAACATCCAGAGACGTATGGAATTAATTAATCATGATCACGGATGAGGTAATTTATTAGTTTTTGTATTACCTGTACGTCTGAACGCGAAATTTTATGTCATGATAATGAATTAACTACAAGGAACGCAAAATGTTATGCTATATTATCCTGTTACAGCTATTTGTCAAATGATTTGTTAGGTTAATGCTGCGTAGTTTTAGGATGTTTATAGTTAATGAAGTGTTGTTTTACGTGTTTAAACCAATCGTAGTAAAATTAAATTTGAATGGACATTTGCAAGTAATGGCTTAATATTGTTTAACAACAGATATCCGATTGTATTTAATTGCACTGCCATAATCTCGGTCACGGACACAGAATATAAACTAATGACGGAAATCATAATAGGCTATTACATGCATTGGTGCGGGGACGCGGCCGACAATTTTGTATAATTTATAATGTTGAAATAGGTTATCGCATCACGATAGTGTCGTGGGCAAGTGTGCCTTCGTATAACGTGGGAGACCCGAGTTCGTGTCCCAGCTAGAGAAACTTTTTTTACTAACGCATTTGTCCACGTGATATTGCGGAAACCAAGGATAGTGCGGATATTGCGTCACTGACAGGCGCCATTTTTTTCCGGGACGATTATTTAAAATTGGAATTTCTCTGAAATAAAAAATCTTTGGAGACTTTTGGGATATTGTAAGTACATAACAGCAGGAAATATATCACACTGTCCAAGTGATTTTTGGATCTTTTATTACAAAATTGTTACATATTGTATCTTTAACTTAATTTTTACTTATTGACATAATAAAAGTACTAAAAAGTAAATACTTTTTGACTTAATGGTCAATTAAAATGAAAAATAAATAAATACTTTTTTGTTAATGTTATAATATTTAAAAGAATATAGTGTATAGTATATTCTTTTTCTTGTATAAAAAAAAAAAAACATATTCATATTTAAAAAAACATTTATAATATTTTGTTTTGTATTTTGGCATTCCTGTAGCTCAAACAGTGGATCATGACAGTAACAACAGAGATCATGGATTCAATTCCCAGGAACTGCATAAGCTTAATAAAATATGTCTCCTGAATGCAATAGAATAGATACAAGTACGTATCAGCCAAAATGCAGAAAGGTAAATGTTACGTAAATGAATTAATGAACGTGTAAAAACATTGTGACTATACTCTAAACACATGAAACTGATCTAAATAGCAATATTACAAACTTAATTAACATTTGACAAATGCACATATAACAATATAATACTCGTCCAAAGACTTTCATTTCACATCATTTGATTTAAGTCAAGATTAATTCATATCAATTGTAAATCTGCTTATTTTGGCACACGGCAAAGCTCATGCGTTATTGACTTTGGCGAGCGGCTGATACAAACATAAAAGTATCATCAGACAAGATCATGTATACACACACAAACACATTTTCACTGCCTGAGGAATTTGATAGTACTTATCATCATAAACGGGACACTATAATCAGAGATGCACTTGAGCTAAAATTACACAGCAACTTCTGAGCACCTGTGGGAACTGCCGGGACAGACCGAGATCTGCGAATCGGTGAACCGCGCTGAGGTTCTCTGGTTAGCCGAAGCGAAGCGCCAGTCTCTGTCAAAGTAGCAATGAGGTTTGCTAAGGTGCAACACATCACTATGGTTAAAGGATACAAGTGCTCCAAGGGCTTCCCCAAAATTAGCTGGTTTCTATTTATAGGTCTTAAAATGACATGCTTTAACAGCTCGATGATAACGTGGTGTCAGTCGGCATCTTCATTTAGATTTGCAGATTGCATATCATTAACAGCCAACTGTGGGAAATGAAAGCACGCCTGCACTTTAGTTGCGGAAGATACTTTGTCGCATACAACACATTTGATAAGCATAATTGTGGTAATAGTTGCAGATATGAAGGTTTGTCGCACATCTACTGCACATAGAAGGCCAAACGCTTCGCTATAGTGTGTTTATACTGAACTATCTCTCATGTAAACAGGCCCAGATGCTGCTAGAATCAACATTTAGCTCGCACTGGGGGAGAGAACATGCGCGCTTGCAGGCAGAGCTAATATTTACCTCAGTAAGCATACGGGTCAAACTTTCACAAAAGTATATATATGTTTTCTTAAGGATGTTTAGGGGGAAAGCTGTAAATGGAGGCGATGTGTTACAGCTGTTTTTTCCACACAAGACCCACAGCAGGGAATCAAGACCTGCAAACACAGTGTGACCCGGTAACCCACTTACAGCTCAGCATTAAAAACTACATTCGACCAAGAAATACCAACACTAATAAAAATAAAGCTCTTCTTTTTGCTGTATGGTCCTCTAAAGATTACAAATGTCCATTACAGTATGTGCTTCGGATCAGTTTGGGGTTGGTAAGATTTCTTTATGTTTTTTTAATTAAGCGTCTTCTGCTCAGCAAGGTTACATTTGTTTGATCAAAAATGCAGTAAAAATAGAAATATTGTGAAATATTATTGCAATTTTTTTTTTTATTCCATTTGAAAATGTATAAATGCTGATTTGCTGCTCAAAAAATTATTATTATCCATGTTGAAAACAGCTGCTGTTGATACAAACCATGATACATATTTTTCAGGATTCTTTAATGAATAGAAAGTTTAAAAGAACAGCATTTATTTAAAATAGAAATATTTTGTAACATTATAAACAACTTTACTGTGAATTTTGCTCAATTTAATGCAAAAGTATTAATTATCTTAGTGACCCAAAACGTTTGAACTAGTGTAAATAATATACATATGTATATAATAACAATACATATCAACTTTTAGGTTCTAATTAAAACATTAATATTCAAAAATGAATTCTTAGTTGAGACACAAATCGCTAGAACAAATTCTACATTACTGAACCAAATTGCAATAAACAGCCTATAGATAAAGAACAGAACTATATTAATGTACCTGAAAACAATTATTATAATCATTATAAATACATTAAAACATTTCCTAAACATTGGCGACTTTTATTTCTGTTGCCGTAATTTAAAAAAGCAAAAAGCCACTAGAAGCTGAGTGCATTACGACGTTTTTACACCGTTTTAGGTCTAAAAACACAACTTACTATGGTTAAATAAATAAATATGGTTAGATAAATCATACATAGTGTTCTCGGTGTTATGTGTCAGCTGTACTCACAGTATTTTACCTGTTCAGGTGGGTATGTGTGTACATATTTAAGCCGTAAGTGAATTTGATGTTTTACAACATACTTTACAGCTCGGGTAAAGAGGAATCTATCAACATCCTGTAAAATGTCATGTTTAAAATCACCCACACACACAGGACCTGCTCAGGTGAAGCACTCGGGTTCACCTTACAACCACACAGCGGGAGTGTTTACACTGTGTGTGTGTGTGTTTACACTCTTAAAGAGGCGTCCCAGAGGAACAGAAACATCACCTGTTGAGATTTACTCAGTCACCGCAGTGTTTCCCTCTGCAAACACCCACAGACCACAGCTCAGGTGTGTGTAAACATTCCCATTCACAACTTATTAGGAGGAAGAATCGCTGTTAAACACCGACTGCCACACACACATTTCCTCAGGTGATTATAATTAGACAAAAATGTCTGCAATTAAAAATACGCAGGAAATAATAATAAATCAAATGAAAATAATGACTAATCTCTCCATCTCTCTGAGCATTAAACGTGTTGGGTTTCAGTGCCAACTTTTAATTACATATCCACAGCAAAACAGATGCCAGACGCACACACACAGTTCAAAACATAAACACATCAAAACAACCACATCCAAAACCGCACAACACACAAAATACACACTGCTTAACTTTCTGCACAACACACACACACACAACTACTCCTGTTCTCAGAGATCTGACACTATTTTGGAAAGCTGCCTGAGATTATAATGTTAAAAGCTAAAAATGTAGTGACTTGTTGCTCTTAAATGTTCAAATAAAATGTGTGATTAAGTAAGAACTGGTTTTGAAAACCCTTTGCATAAACATACATATACCCGTAAAAAAAAATGTTTGCTAAAGTTCCCATTAAGTTATGAAAAATAATTTCCGAATGTTCTCAAAGTGTTCAAAATGTCCAGATTTTTTAATGTTTTAAAACGCTTTTTCTTGGTTATGTGAACGTGAACCATCAAGTAACATTTAAAAAACTATAGACAAACATTCAGAAACGCATTCAATAAATGATGCATAAATAACAATTTTGTGCTAATGTGTGAAGTCATTAAAGACCCGATAACTTTGAACAAACAAACGTTGTATTAATGTTACTGGAAGAACGTTTGTTCATAACTTGAGAGAACCTTGCCAGAAGTTCGAAGTGAAAACCAGCACAGCTCACCTGAACTCTCTAACACAAAACACCCCAGATCAGTTTATAACAGGATCTCACATTATAAATCTTTAAGCTTCTCAAAAGCTCATTAAACCAAATCACACTGAATTAAGGAGCTTTACTGTGATGCTAATACTAGATTTGAACTTCCTGAAGGAAATAACACTGCTTCCAGAGCAGAAGAAGAATGGGAATATTTTAGGCAGATCTACATTTTATTTTATTTTTAGTTTGTATAAATGATGTCACTGCCTTGACACTCATCACATTCATATTGTCAGCATACAGGTTCAATTCTATTACAAATGACAATTCTATATGCAAATAAATGCAAGAATGAAGACCAATCACATTTCAGTTTTTTATTACACTACCTTTCAAAAGTTTGGGGTCAGTAAGATTTTATTTTTATTTTTTTTCTCTTCTGCTCACCAAGGCTGCATTTGAGCAGAGTCAAAAAAGGAAATATTATGAAATGCTATTACAATTTAAAATAACTGTTTTCTATTTTAATATATTTTTAAAATTTTTATTTATTCCTGTGATCAAATCTGAATTTTCTGCATCATTGCATAGTTTTTACGCTTCAGAGTCACACGATCCTTCAGAAATCTTTCTAATATGCTGATTTCTTATCAATGTTTAAAACAGTTGTGCTTCATATTTTTGTGATAACTGTGATACATTTTTATTTAGGATTCTTTGTTCAAAACATGTTTGCTGAATAAAAGTATTAGAACTTGCTGATTAAAAGTAATAATTCCTTTAACACTCTTACTGACCCCAAACTTTTAAATGGTAATGTATGAATATTAATATTATATATACAGATTCTGAACAGTGAACATGGCCTATGGGAGATTTTAATCTCCAAGCATTAATCTTTTTTTTTTTTTTTTTTTTAAGCACATGTGAGGTTGACATTATTAATGAAGTTTAAATTAATTTCTGTACCTTAAAGTTGCCATGTGTAATTTCTGTTCCACTAAAACTCTTCAGTGGTTAACCTCTCGCTAAGGACGGGTAATTAACGACAAACTGATCACATGATGACCTGGATCTTCATCACAGCATCATGAGAATCAAACAAATGTTCAATATTCAGTTTGCTTTGAGCGAGGGCTCTGAGCTTCAGCTGTTGGGGTCACTGGGGTCATTCTGTATAAAATGAATCATCATTTTTTACCTCCACTTGAGCATGACATGCAAAATACTTCCAATATGCATGCAGGTTTGGGAAACAGTTTGGACCTTGTAAACACACTCATCATGTGGCAGATAAACTAGCTAACACACACACACACACATACACAGGAAGGTGAATGGAGGAGACACAGGAAAACTGTTGGCAAGATGTATTCTCTCTCTTTCTCTCTATACCCATCATGAGATAGTGACCAGACTGACTGAGTATTTTTAATCGCAAAACAACAGGAAATGGACGAGATAAGAGAATGACATACACATATTTATTTGGCAGACATAAAACATCCAAGTTCATGCATTTATATTTTTACTGAATCCCATGAGCTTAAGTACCATAGCACCATCACTACAATAATCACAAAGATATAGAATACCCTTAAAACACCCTACAAACTGAATAAACTCCCTGGCAACCTCCCACAACAGTTTGCATATATAATATAGGCCTACAGTATATGTTAATTATTAGGGATGTCCCCGAAGCCTAATTCTGAATTCGGAAAGGCACGGAAAATGAATACCGTATTCTACGGAGGCCCTAAAGCGACATGCGCTGCGGTAGTCGTTTACAGTACAGTACATCAGATTTAATTTATCATGTGGAGAGATGACTGACAGGACGATGGCAGAGGATTTGGTGAGCAACAGATCCTGAGAGTCAAATAACAGAGCATTTCATGAGAAACAAACTATAGTACAGAACTCTTGGTCCTAATACATGTAAAGGGTGTTAATGTCCTGGTGAACCCTTACGTTATCCCCACAAAGATGGCAATATCCCAAATACTTGACCTTGTGGGGATATTTTTTGGTCCCTAAATACTAGTGTGCGTGTGTGTGTGTGTCTCAGAAACACACACAGATAACACTCACTGTGTCTGTGAGATGGAAAAATTGACTCAACACAAGATCAGCGCTATAAACACAAGCAAACTTCTCGCTCTCCTTCTCATTTCTCAAACATTCACATAATGTGTATACAAAAATATATGTATATTTTTTCTAACTTTTGTCATCTCGGTGTTGCATAGTAACTTTTCCACAAAAATATCAAGCAGCACAACTGTTTTCAACATTGATAATAATAAGAAATGTTTATTGAGCATCAAATCATCATATTAGAATGATTTCTGAAGGATCATGTGATGCTGAAGACTGGAGTAATGATGCTGAAAATTCAGTTTTGCATCACAGGAATAAATTAAAGCTGTAAGCAGCGATGAAAGGGCCTCGGGCCCTAATTACATTTTAAAATATATTCAGATAGAAAACATTTTAAATTATAATCATTTTCACCATATTACTATTTCTACAAATAATTGCAGCCTTGAAGAGCAGAAAAGACTGTTCCATTTGATTTTTTATCTTACTGTACCAACCCCAAATGATACAGAATACACAGGAAGGGTCTAGAGATTGTGTAGTTTTGACATTTACCAGCAGGGGCAAATTGAGCCATGCTAACCCATAGACATTATATCTATGTGCTAACTAAACCTTTAACCAGATGTGATCACATGACTCTCCGCTAGACTATCCCTGTTAATGAACTGATAATGTAACCTATTAAGCTTTATATAATGTAAAGAACATTAAAGTATTAGAAGTATTACTTTTTTTATAGGATTATTTGCTGAATTTAAAGTTCTAAAGAACAGTATTTATTTGAAATGGAAATCTTTTGTACATTATACTGTAAATGTCTTTACTGTCATTTTTGATCAAACGAAGCATGCACGTCGCTTCATAAAATCGAGGTTAAACCACTGGAGTCGGGTTACTTTAATGATTTCTTTACTACCTTTCTGGGGCTTGAAAGTGGTAGTTGCGTAGCTGTCAATGGAAGGACAGAAAGCTCTCAGATTTCATTAAAAAGATCTTCACTTGTGTTCTGAACATGAATGAAAGTCTTACAGGTTTGGAACGACATGAGGGGGGGGGTCATTTATGACAGAATTATAATTTTTGGGTGAACTAAGCCTTTAATTTCTTTAAAAATCTTTTAAAAAATATTAAAAGTATTAACCCTTTAGGCGCCAGAGTTTTTTTCCTAAAACGTTCGATTTTGACATCTTAATTTGAAAAGGCTATATCTTAAAAGTGATAAAAGATAGAGACTTTCTGTAAATTAGAGAAATATTAAGGATGACCCAAAGTTTATGTAGGGATTACATTTTCCCATCTAATTTGCATATTATGACGTCATATGGTGGCGGCTATCTTGGATTATAGAATTTTCATGAAAAGTCACAAGTTTAAATGATAAAATGCAGCACTTCTTTCCTCCAAAATGTCCCTCACCTTCTGTATGCTATATTGCACAATACTGAATGCTCAGGTAAATAGTAAGTAGTAAACAAACAGTGTAAATCATTACTAATAAATGGTAGAAACAAACCGAATGCAGGTAACGTTAGTGGTTGGCCTTTTGCTGTAGAGATTTTCCATTTACTACATACAGTAGGCACTCTGATTATATATATATATATATATATAACATATATATATTATTCATATGACACACAAACACAAGTAGACAAGACCTGTTTAGTTGCCCCGTGTCACACCGCCTCTGCTCCTGCTACGAGCAGCGCGGGCGCGGCCAGATCTGCCTCGCGCGCGCGCGCCGAGTGCGCACAGCTCGGACTACTGTCATTGTCAGCACTGCGCGGCAAAGATGTACCGGGAGAAGCGCGAGCTGCACCATTTCGCGGCAAAGATGTACCGGGAGAAGCGCGAGCTGCACCATTTCGCGGCAAAGATGTACCGGGAGAAGCGCGAGCTGCACCATTTCGCGGCAAAGATGTAACGTTACCGGGAGAAGCGCGATCGTCATTTTCAAAAGGCAAATATTCCCCTTCAGAGTCAGAATCGGCGAATAACATTTGCAACACATCCTCACGATACAAGGTTTTATTAGCCATTTGATGATTTTCTCTCACAAATCTCACAATTTACTCAGACGCTCTGAACTGAACTGCTTCCGCATCAATGACACGAGCGCTCACTTGCTCTGCTGTTTTCTCCAATACTTTGAATAGGAACATGACGTAATTTTGGTCTTGAATCAAAGTATTACATGTCTGCCATCTAGTGGTAGGGAATACAAACGAGATATTACACCATATTAGGATCTACAGCCTGTTTTATTAAGTATGACGTCTTGTCGCAATTTTGCGACTTTGGCGCTTAGAGGGTTAACACTAATACGGTCACAACTAGTAGAATACGTTTTCCACAATGCAACATTTGCACAGCAGACCAGAAACGATTTGAGTTCCTTTACAAAACTTAACTGTGCATATCCAAAGCACATCTGGACCGAGTGAAACGTCTTGTGTTTACGACGGTTCTGTGGATTTTGAACCAAGAAACGTTTCGAATGTTCTAGGATGCCTAGAATGTTCCATATATCAGAAACACATGTTGCATTAAAATACAAAACCACATCAGACCGTAATGATGGAGAACTCACTCGTATGCGCCACCACTTTAGATGAATCCATGAAAATCTGACCTTAAAAAACCTGAAAAAGGTGTCAATCACTGATTTAAATCACACTGTGATGTCATTGTTCATCGGAGCACAGCTTCACAGTGGCATTTGAGTCTGACACATTAGAGTGGTTTGGAAGCGTGTCAGGAAAATGTAAGATCTGTGAAGCAATAACTTCAGAGAGAGAAAGACTTGCATGCATTAGACAACAGTTAAAGGCTCTTTGTGAAACTCAACCCTTATGTTCAAAGTGTCTGTGTGTGTTTTGAGGGGTGTCACTCATGCCTTTTTGCAACCCATAGCTAGGTTGTTCCTACGGTATTCTGCTCAGTTGTTAGCATGTTGCTATGATATTACGAAGGTGGTCCCAATTCACGCACTTATGCATATTTCTATGCTGATTTGTAGTTTAAATAGTGCGAGAGTGATCACACTGAAAATTCCCAAAAGAAAAAGTACACTTTAAATACCCGGACGGTGCACTTGATTAAAGGGATACCGTTTTTTCATATTAAACTATGTTATTACCTTAACTAAGATGAGTTGATCCAAGTGCGCGCACTTAATCGCTCTGGCGCGGTGACACTTTGATAGCACTTAGCTTAGCCCAGTTCATTCATTAGGGACCAAACAGAGATGAAGTTAGAAGCGACCAAACACCTCCACGTTTTCCCTACTTAAATACAGTTACACGAGTAGTTACACGACCAAGTATGGTGACACAAAATAAAACGTGGCACTTTTCTAAGCGGGTAAAATGGATAACTATAATGTATGGCGGAATAGCACTTGGGAGCACTTCGACTCGGCGCAGTAATATCATCACTCCTGATGATATTACCGTGATGATATTACTGCGCCGAGTCGAAGAGCTCCCAAGTGCTATTGAGACGAGAGAGGTATCAACTCGTCTTAGTTAAGGGAATAACATAGTTTAATATGAAAAAACAGTGGGGTATCCCTTTAACCCTTAAACGCATACCTCGGGTCTTTAGTGACTCGGGACGCCATTCACGAATCACTACCCTCCTTCTCATTCCTTTTTTCAAGTTAGACATCAACCTTCTTAGTATTCCTCAATCAATTCATTATAAACAATATAACATGAAAAAATTATACAATTATAAAAGAATGCCTGTTTTCACATTCATTTTTTGTAAAAAAAAAAAAAATGTATTAGAGTCGCTGACGACCCATGGTGTGTAACAGTGCAAGTATAGTTTTTCTGCACAACAATAATTGAATCTTTGATGACTGAATAATTGCACTCCACAAAGTGTCAATGTTTGATACACAATGATGAAGCGACTTTTCACTCATAGTTATCGCAGGCAGAAAACAAAAGAATAGGAAGTATCATCAGCAAAACTTGGAATGGCTCAGCGTTTTACTGCAGAGCAAGTACTGAACGCAATCAAATATTACTGTCACTTGATGCTGGATCTGGTGGAAAAAGCTGTCAGCGATCAAAATATTGATTTTGAAGATGTTCGTTTTGAGAATATGTTTGAGGTCACGAATATGAGTGTACTGAATGTACTGGGAAATGAGTTCTGACGAGGACAGTGATGACAGAATAAAACATCTGCTGTAACTAAACCCTTCCAAGCTCCAAAAGTTAACAAAATATGCTTTATTTGATTCTTCTGTAATTGTCACTCTAATATCAGGAGAGTTAGATATTATCCCGACAGATCAATCCGTGTTAGATATAGATCCGGGTCGCTAAAGACATGAATATGTAACAATGAAACATTCATGCATTTAAGGGTTAACTGAAAAAAATTAATGTTGGACACTTCATGCATTAACTATCGCAGCTTTAATTACGTAGCAGAGGGGGAGGGGCTTCAGACTCCCATGTTCAATGACAAAATAACCTTATGAAGTTCATACACTATATGGATGAGTACACAGTGTATAAGTGTATAGTGCGTAATATGGGACCCAACTCGAGTGTATTGCTATCCTGTCGCTAAGATGCACTGAGGGTTTTAGGAGGCCGGTGCTGACAGTTTAATGATAGGTCAATCTGAGTGATTGACAGCTCCTCAACCAATAGCAGCCAATCAAGCGGGAGGAGTGCCCTGTGGGTGCACGGATGGTGATGGCCATCAATATTACGACCTCACTTCTGCCGCATGCAGGAGGTCACTGTCCGCCAACTGACCTTTGACCTGGACAGAGGTGTAATGAGAGGGAGGGCAGGGTTCATAGGGCTAACGGGTAAAATTGCAGGTATTCCGACCAGGTGCTTTGAGCTTCTTACGTGGCTTAAGTATATTTTCCTAGTAAACCATTATATATTTTTTTCTCCTGTCTCTCTCTCTCTCTCTCTCTCTCTCTCTCTCTCTCTCTCTCTCTCAGTGGGCTGTTTGAAATGCACTATAATGGTATGTATGGTTTGGTGGTTTGGTTAGACTGTGTGGTGTTCACTGGTTTCCACTAACTAGAGCAGCAATCAACGACTGACTGATTCAGCAAAAACCATTTAACATTCACAACACTTTTCATCGTTTTTGATTGTCTAATAAAGTTTAAAAAAGCTTCTCTTTCAGCAAAGAGCGTGTAAAGTTTTTCCATGTTAAATGGCTCACGTTCACTGACTGAATCGCTGGCTGGTGTTCAGCATGTGCATTATTAGACACTGGAAACGATGACTCATCTGCTGCTGTACCACTACTCAATCACACACACGATTCATGTACAAATGCATCCAGTTCCATCAGCACACGCAGGAACAACTGCACACTCAGAAGAGAGCGGCATACATCCCTTCCCGTGAAATCAAACACACATGTATTACAAAAGAGACACACACGTTAAAAGCATCAAAGAACATTCAAACTCAACCCCATAAAAACGAGTCCCATGCTAAGATCAAAGCAGAACAAAACTCCAGCACAACCCTGACAAATCAACCTCCATGATACAATGACAGTATCAGATGGAAATACTACGTGTTTTTGATTTAAATCATGTCATGTACCATGTTTTTTTTTTTATATATACTATGCTACATGATATAAAAATGCCTTTATGTTTAAAAACATGGTATTAACATAATATATTTCAAAACAAACAGTAAATATATGGCATCATCATGGTAAATATCCAAAAAATCATGGTTAAAACGTTCACAGGTTAAAAAAAATATGGTACTGTGAACAAAAACAAGGTATTACAAGGCCAAAGTACAAATATATGGTATTATCATGGTAAACATCCAAA
>NC_136892.1:28311223-28341027 GCF_949152265.1 Phoxinus phoxinus
GTGTAAGTATATTTTTTTCTGCACAACAATAATGGAATCTTTGATGACTGAATAATTGCACTCCACAAAGTGTCAATGTCTGATACACAATGATGAAGCGACTTTTCACTCCTAGTTATCGCAGGCAGAAACAAAAAGAATAGGAAGTATCATCAGCAAAACTTGGAATGGCTCAGCGTTTTACTGCAGAGCAAGTACTGAACGCAATCAAATATTACTGTCACTTGATGCTGGATCTGGTGGAAAAAGCTGTCAGTGATCAAAATATTGATTTTGAAGATGTTAGTTTGAGAATATGTTTGAGGTCACGAATATGAGTGTACTGAATGTACTGGGAAATGAGTTCTGACGAGGACAGTGATGACAGAATAAAACATCTGCTGTAACTAAACCCTTCCAAGCTCCAAAAGTTAACAAAATATGCTTTATTTGATTCTTCTGTAATTGTCACTCTAATACCAGGAGAGTTAGATATTATCCCGACAGATTCAATCCGTGTTAGATATAGATCCGGGTCGCTAAAGACATGAATATGTAACAATGAAACATTCATGCATTTTACTGAAAAAAATGTATGTTGGACACTTCATGCATTAACTATCGCAGCTTTAATTACGCAGCAGAGGGGGAGGGGCTTCAGACTCCCATGTTCAATGACAAAATAACCTTATGAAGTTCATACACTATATGGATGAGTACACAGTGTATAAGTGTATAGTGCGTAATATGGGACCCCAACTCGAGTGTATTGCTATCCTGTCGCTAAGATGCACTGAGGGTTTTAGGAGGCCGGTGCTGACAGTTTAATGATAGGTCAATCTGAGTGATTGACAGCTCCTCAACCAATAGCAGCCATCAAGCGGGAGGAGTGCCCTGTGGGTGCACGGATGGTGATGGCCATCTATATTACGACCTCACTTCTGCCGCATGCAGGAGGTCACTGTCCGCCAACTGACCTTTGACCTGGACAGAGGTTGTAATGAGAGGGAGGGCAGGGTTCATAGGGCTAACGGGTAAAATTGCAGGTATTCCGACCAGGTGCTTTGAGGCTTCTTACGTGGCTTAAGTTCCTAGTAAACCATTATATATTTTTTTCTCCTGTCTCTCTCTCTCTCCTCTCTCTCTCTGTGGGCTGTTTGAAATGCACTATAATGGTATGTATGGTTTGGTGTTTGGTCTAGACTGTGTGGTGTTCACTGGTTTCCACTAACTAGAGCAGCAATCAACGACTGACTGATTCAGCAAAAACCATTTAACATTTCACAACACTTTTTCATCGTTTTTGATTGTCTAATAAAGTTTAAAAAAAGCTTCTCTTTCAGCAAGAGCGTGTAAAGTTTTTCCATGTTAAATGGCTCACGTTCACTGACTGAATCGCTGGCTGGTGTTCAGCATGTGCATTATTAGACACTGGAAACGATGACTCATCTGCTGCTGTACCACAACTCAATCACACACACGATTCATGTACAAATGCATCCAGTTCCATCAGCACACGCAGGAACAACTGCACACTCAGAAGAGAGCGGCATACATCCCATCCCGTGAAATCAAACACACATTTATTACAAAAGAGACACACGTTAAAAGCATCAAAGAACATTCAAACTCAACTCCATAAAAACGAGTCCCATGCTAAGATCAAAGCAGAACAAAACTCCAGCACAACCCTGACAAATCAACCTCCATGATACAATGACAGTATCAGATGGAAATACTACGGTGTTTTGATTTAAATCATGTCATGTACCATGTTTTTTTATATATATACTATGCTACATGATATAAAAATACCTTTATGTTTAAAAACATGGTATTAACATAATATATTTCAAAACAAACAGTAAATATATGGCATTATCATGGTAAATATCCAAAAAATCATGGTTAAAACGTTAAAAAAAATATGGTACTGTGAACAAAAACAAGGTATTTCAAGGCCAAAGTACAAATATATGGTATTATCATGGTAAACGTCCAAATAAATCATGGTATAATCACGGTACATGTATAAAAATGAATAAATAAAAACAGGGAATTAACGTGGTACCATGTACAAATTACAAGGTATTGCCAGGGGAACGTCTCAGTAAATGCTATTATCATGGTAAATGTCCAAAAAGCATGGTATTGCTATTGTAAATATAAAAGAGCAGTATTACCATGGTACCAAGCATAAAAATACAGTACTATCATGGTACATGTACAAAAAAGTGTAGGATTATCATGGTAAATGCCAAAAATGCATGGCATTATCATGGTACATACAAAAACAGTATTACATGGTACCATGTACAAAAAATGTCCATGTAAATGCCCAAACGCATGGTATAATCAGGGTGCATGTAAAAGCCAGAACTACCATGGTATCATGCACAAAAAACAGGGTAATATAGAAAAAAATACCCAAAAATGATTTGTTACCTTGTACAAAAAACAAGGCAGTACCATGGTATTGTAATTTTTCATTTAACTCTAATAAAATTGCACAGCTCATCACAGTTTCATTAAAATGACTCTAGTCACATGACACAACACACTATTGTACATATAGTATCGCCAGATTATTACAACTCTGGAACAAAAGCCTCTCTGTCCTGCGCTGAAGCATGAGTGAAGTGTGTGTGTGTTTAATTCTTTCTGGAGAAAGTTGAACGTTTCTGTGGTTTTTGTGGCCAGTTCATAATGTGATACTGCTACTGCAGAGAGACAGACAGAGAGAGAGAGAGAGAGGGGGGGGGAGAGAGAGAGAGAGAGAGAGAGAGAGAGAGAGAGAGAGGAGAGAGAGGAGAGAGAGAGAGAGAGAGAGAGAGATAGAGAGAGAGAGAGAGGGGGGGGGGGGGGGGGAGAGAGAGAGAGGAGAGAGAGAGAGAGAGAGAGAGAGAGAGAGAGAGAGAGAGAGAGAGAGAGAGAGAGAGAGAGAGAGAGAGAGAGAGAGAGAGAGAGGGAGAGTATTTTATATTCTCAGTATGAGGCCAGTGGAAGGAATGTCAGCTTTCCGCACACCACTCCAGAATCCTAAAGTTCTTCTCGCGTGTCTGGACCTGCAGGGTTCCCTAAACATTTCATGAATAACCCACTGAACAATATTAATCACTCATTACCGACTCCACATATCGGTAGCCTGCAAGTATTCACAGAACTGTTCAATAGCATGAGCATATTCCAGGTGTGCAGGGTCAAAAAGGAGCTGCTGATGTCATTGAACTGCATTCTGGACCTTCATGTTGAACAGAACAAATCTCACTCGCTGTAGTACTCTTGCATGTTACAGTGTGTGCACAACGTGCGAGACATCATCACACTGTCCTCACTGTAAGTCAAAATGTTGTACTAAGTTACAAGAACACAGCCAATGAGATCATAGATAAAATAAAATTAAAATAAATAAAAAATTAAAATTAATGTAATGGTCACCTCTAGGATGTGAAATAAAATAAATATGATTAATCACCTCAAGGATGTAAAAAAGAAAAGAAAAAGTAAAGAAAAGAAAATACACATGATGATCAACTGCAGGAAGTAAAAATAAAATAAGTAAAATAAAATAAGATTTATGGACCACCTCATTGGTCCATAAATAATAGGCTATGTGCTGTACACACACAGGGAAGTGTATGATTGATGGAGATGCACATTATAGTAAAGCTTGGTAAAAAAACACACACACACACACACACACACACACACACACACACACACACACACAGAGAGACGTGAGAGACTCAAGCACGTAACCTTTAGCATACTGCTCAAATGAAGCATTACAGGACCAACTGCTGCCCTCAAGTGATTCCTCATCCACAGGATAATGAAAACCGTATGAAAACTCAAAGAAGCTTTGAAACCTCGTGTGTACTGACCCGTACAAACATTTACCATGGTAGTCATAGTTTCCTTTAAAATACCATAATTACTACAGTTATTGTTTCTACAATTGTGGTAAACTGGTATTTGTGACTACTGGCATATGAAAATATACAAAACAACAAACATATTCTGATACCCTGTTTGCAAGAGATCCCTTATCTTGCAATAACAATAGTACAGTTACTAGTATTTGGTACATTTTAGTGAGAAAACTAAAAAATGTGTGGGTCACTTTTTGGACGAGGGATCCAGGCATCTGGTGTTGTGTAGTGATGTGAACATCTGTGGCATTTCTGAGGCATATGAATGAACGTTTTTCATCTGTTTGTCACACAAAAAGTCTCTTCTTTCCATGAGATGGAAAGATAGATCTGCAGTCACTCACATAAAAAGCAAGAGGGAGCATGTGTGTTGGTCATAAACCCCGGGAAATCCCATAATTCCCTGTTTCAGGGTCATGAATGTGGCATGTGAGATATGAGGGCTCTTAATTGCCACAACAGAGGTCCCCACACACACACACACACACACACACACACACACACACACACAAGCAAAACACATCAATCATACTCAATGGCAGAAGTTTACAGAGACAAAAATGACAGGAAGTCACGATTTGAGGTGAGATGAGAGACAGAATCTGATGACGATGCAACAAACCTGATCAGTTTAACTTTGCAAATGCAAATGCAACTCGATGACACACTATCAATATGTTATGTACTGTATATACATTTAAAAATGAAACATGGAAAACTGTGTCAGAAAATGCTCCCGTTCTGAGCCTGTTTGATTCTGTTATAAACACCTATTTGTGAACATATTTTCAAATGATATATATATATATATTTTTCCAACATATCTTAACATCATTAATTTAGTTCAGAAGCTAATCTGTGTAGGACATTATGATGATATTCAGAGAATATATATATATATATATATATATATATATATATATATATTCTCTGAATATCATCATAATGTCCTACACAGATTAGCTTAATTTATTTATAATTGTAAAAATACACTTAATTTATATATATATATATATATATATATATATATATATATATATATATATATATATATAAATTAAGTGTATTTTTCTTGCCCCACTGACAAATTTAAGTATAAATCTTAAGAAAATTAAAAGAGATTTACGATTAATACAAGAAAAAGATTGTCAACAGTGCAAATAATTAGAAAAATTATATTATATTATATTATATTATATTATATTATATTATATTATAAACTATATACATTTAACATATTTAACATATATGTAAAATATTTTATATTATTAAGGATGTTTTTATAGTTCTACTGGGGGATTTTTTTTTAATGAAATGGAACATGAGGTTTTTTTTTTTGTAAGAACAAAAGAAGATACTTTGGGGAAAAAAGATTGGCACATCTCATCCTCTCTTTCAAAAAATCTCTGCAATCTCACACAATCACCCCAGACATGCATAAACACACAAATAAACAGATATAAATGCATAAATCTACAAAAAAAAGGGTCAGTCAGTAGGTCTGCATGGGCATAACTGCTTAAAGCGCAGAATATGTAGACAAACGAACCGTTTTGTGACTAGTGTGAATTCGAAGCACGTTTTGCAAACCTCAGTCCCGACAATCGCACTCGTTTCCTCACTGCGAGGACCATGTGTTTTCTTCTGTCTTAATGAAACAGTATTTTATTCCTCTGCTGTTCCACTGCAAGGGGAGGGGAGAAAACATCTGGAAGGCATTTTTCCTTTTTTCCCCCCTCTTTTTTCCTTCTTTTTCTCTGGGATCAGCAGACAGCACAATGACGGCTATAGCTTCCAGATGTGAGAACACAAACTCTCGCTCTCACTCGCTCTGGTTTCTCCAATCCTAAATGCCAAGTAATAAAAGAAAACCATCTATGCTGGTCCATCTATGGATTTTTGATCCAAAAACACACATACCCCATGATGCTCTGGGGTGCTCTAGTCATGCTGACACCGAGTTAGCAGCTCGAGCGCAGGTATGTAGGGAATGTTATTTCAGAGGAAGTGTGCGCACATGTGTGAGCTTCATGACAGCCCAAGGGAACCTCAGGCCGTCGTAGGGGTGCTTAGAACTCTAGAGAAGCCAGACACACACACACACACACACACACACACACACACACTGACCCCCCCCAATTAATCACAACAAAGCCTCAGCAAAGTCCAAACATGGCGTCCGTTTAAAAGCTCTGTGAAAGAGTCCATTCATACAGAACAGAGCAGACAGAAATACAATACTCGAAAACTTCAACTTTCAAACTCTGGGAACCAGAGATCTGAACACACACACGCGCATGCATGGTGTGTGTGTGTGTGTGTGTGTGTGTGTGTGTGTGTGTGTGTGTGTGTGTGTGTGTGTGTGTGTGTGTGTGTGTGTGTGTGTGTGTGTGTGTGTGTGTGTGTGTGTGTGTGTGTGTGTGTGTGTGTGTGTGTGTGTGTGTGTGTGTGCAGCTGGGGTGGCAGGCTGTATCAAGACCAGGTGTAATCCGAAAGACTAAAACCTCTGCCTCCCACTATACTGATGCAGCTAGATTCACTTTCTAAAGATGCAGAACTCTCCACTATAAGGTTGCTAAGTTGTTCTGAGTGGTTTAAGAATGTTGATTTGGGCTTTCTATGGTGTTCTGTGTTTGCTATGGAGTCACTATGCAGTTACAAAGATGCTCTGAGAGGTTTTAGAATGTTGCTATGGGGTTTCAGTGGTGTTCTATGTGGTTGCTAGGGAGTTGCTATGCAGTGAGAATATATATGGTTGCTATGGACTTGATTTGCAGTTGTTAAGATGTTCTAACAATGTTCAATAGTTGCTAGTGCAGTGAGAATGTTGCTATGGTTTTTTTTTGCAGTTGCGAATGTGTTCTAGGAGGTTTAAGAATGTTGCTATAGGGTTCCTAGGGTGTTGCTAGGGAGTTGCTATTCTGTCAGGACCACTATCGTCAAATATGATTGATATTAACATACAGTTAGGAGGTTTTAGAAGGTTTAAGAAGGTTTTAGGTTTAAGAATGTTGCTATTGGGTTTCTATGGTGTTCTATGTGGCTGCTAGGGAGTTGCTATGCAGTGAGAATGTTGACATGTGGTTGCTAGGAGTTGCTATGCAGTTGCTGAGGTGTTTTGAGAGGTTTCTGGGATGTTCTATATGGTTGCAAGGGAGTTGCTATGCAGTTGCTAAGGTGTTTTAACAATGTTCAATAGTTGCTATGCAGTGATAATGTTGCTAGGGGGGTTTTATGGTGTTCTATGTGGTAGCTATGGGGTCACTATGCCGTTGCGAATGTGTTCTGGGAGGTTTAAGAATGTTCCTATAGGGTTCCTAGGGTGTTGCTAGGGAGTTGCTAATCTGTCAGGACCACTATCGTCAAATATGATTGACAATTAGCTTAAGAATGTTAAGCTAATTGTCACATTCGCAACATTCTTAAACAATTAGTTTAAGAATGTTGCTATTGGGTGTCTATGGTGTTCTATGTGGCTGCTAGGGAGTTGCTATGCAGTGAGAATGTTGACATGTGGTTGCTAGGGAGTTGCTATGCAGTTGCTTAGGTGTTTTGGGAGGTTTCTGGGGTGTTCGCAAGGGAGTTGCTATGTAGTTGCTAAGGTGTTCTGAGAAGGTGTTCTGGGTGCTTTCTACTAGGTTGTTGCCAAGTCAAAAGAGCCCACTAAGTCTCTATCTATGATATTCTGGTCTATAGATATTGTCCTTCAAACTCTATAGAATTTTTTCAACCATTTAATTATCACATAAATGCAGCGTTTGTGAGGATTTAGATACTTCTTTCAAATGAATAAAAAATTCATACCAACCTCAAACATTTGAACGGTAGTGTATATGAGCAATAATAATAGATATATGCTTGATTTAACAAGCACATTAACAATTCACCAACTTTGACATACTTTAAGTATAAAATTGACAAACCGTTTTAAGTCTTTTCCTCAAATCAAAACAGTGTGAAATGGATCCCACTCAAAGTGATGTGTTTTCCAGACGTTGTCTCTCAGGATGGGGCACTGTAAACCTCTGGGGTGGTCATAATCTGAAGAGCACCACCCACAGTATGCCACCTTTAACCTCTGACCCGGTGACCTCATCTCCTGTAGGTCTGCTGTCTTTAACTACTATAACTCACCTTCCTTTCTCCCCTCAATCACTTGTTTTTTTTCACTTTCTCCTTTCTTACTCTGGTCCTTTCTCTCTGAAACACAGTCCTGAACGCTTCTCAACCTCCTTTCTCACTAGAAGATTCATTTTAGCAGTTCAGACCATTTGATTCAGTGAACTGATTCAGAAAACGATTCAATGATTCTTTTGAGTCATCACTCAAGTGAAATAAATATTTTTTAATACCGCTGTTAATCATTATTGTTCAATTAAAGGAGAACTCCGGTGCAAAATGAACCTTTGGTCTAATTACACATTGTTACCTAGTCAACCGTTATCTGAGATTTGTTTTCATGATTATCGAATGTAAATAGTTTTATCTCTAAAAACAGTTTAGCCTATAACGCTAGTATAACGCTAGTATATGGGGCATTGAGTAATGACAAATAAAAATCGCTTGTTAATACCACTAACAAGGCTCAAAATAGCACCACACTAACACGGTAACATAATGAGGGTCCCTACATGCAAACCGAAGCATTGAGAACTTTGACAGTGTCCAGACAGTTTAATAAGAAGATATTTTATACATACAGTCAACTTCACGTATACAAGCAGAATCCATCTTTGAAAAACAGACTCTATCAGTCGATCTACGAACCGCCGATCCAAATGCGCTGAACTGTGTAGAATCTCATATGGTCCAGCGCATTTGGATCGGTGGTTCGTAGATCGATTGATAGAGTCTGTTTTTCAAAGATAGCTTCTGCTTGTATACGTGAAGTTGACTGTATGTATAAAATATCTTCTTATTAAACTGTCTGGACACTTACACAGTTCTCAATGCTTCGGTTTGCATGTAGGGACCCTCATTATGCTACCGTGTTAGTGTGGGGCTATTTTGAGCCTTGTTAGTGGTCTTAACAAGCGATTTTTATTTGTCATTACTCAATGCCCCATATACTAGCGTTATACTAGCGTTATAGGCTAAACTGTTTTTAGAGATAAAACTATTTACATTCGATAATCATGAAAACAAATCTCAGATAACGGTTGACTAGGTATCAATGTGTAATTAGACCAAAGGTTCATTTTGCACCGGAGTTCTCCTTTAAGTTCAAATTCAACTAATCTATTCTATTTATATTTACATTAAATACATATATTATATTGTAATTCACTTGAATATTAAAAAAACTAATTTGCTATCTCATCTTCAGTATGTCTGATATATATATATATATATATATATATATATATATATATATATATATATATATATATATATATATATATATATATATATATATATATAAAACACTAGTTCAAAATAATGATCCATGAGAATTTGTATTTTATATGTGAACCCAACAGACAGAGGTTTGGTCCTCATGTCTGAAAGAGGCAATGTTTTTATAGTGTGTGAACTGAGACATTGAAGGTTTCACCAACTGTCACCCTCCCAAATGTGGCTTTAGATTGAAGGGAGACTTGAAACACTTTCAATCATAAAACAATGCAACTCTAAAACACACGCTATAAAGCCCAAACCACACAAACCGAGAGGAGGAAAAAAACTTTTGGCCACAAAAACAGCACTGTCTAATACAGTACAAAACGTACAACATTTCTGTCCTGAGATCCCAGAGCTGGACCTCCTAGACAGTGAAGCCAAGTACAGGGCCGGGAGCTGGTCTGGTCTTACGTAATACACAAAATCATGACTGCTGACATGGTAACTACTGGACTACCATCTATTCACATACTTCTACTATCAATTTGCATACTCATACTAACCTTGAAAAGTTCATACTGTGCTCGCAAAGTAAAAGTTTGTGCTTTTAAGTATGAAGCAAGCCAGCATTGCAGACATATATACTACATACTACAGATATACTATATACTATACTACAAGTCATACAATTATGTATTGATACAAATCATATCTTGTGTGGTTGTGACATTTAGTCCAAAAAGCAAACATATGCTTCAAACTGGATGTAGTATGTCATCTGGGTACCTGATTGTCAGCATAAACTACTAAGACTTTATTTTACTATATAAGATTTATAGTTTGTGAAAATATGCATAATTTAAAATTCCATCAGGTGTAGTACGCTATCTGGACACCTTTGACATCCTATTGTCTATGATTTGGGACATGCTTATCTTTACCTTATCTTAATAAAACAGAAGCATACTTCAAAAACCCCTCTGTAAATAGTACACCATCCATGCACCTTCAAAATACTATTTTTTGAGATGCACTAATAGTATGCTATATAAGATAGACAGCATTTGAGACAGGAACATAGCTACTTCAAAAATACATAAATACTGAAATCCAGTCATATTTGGCATACTATTTTGAGATGCACTTATCTTAATATTGCAAGCTATGTAGGATAAATAGTGTGTGAACAGATTCATACTTCAAAATGATATCGTCAATACTATGCCATCCAGTCACTTTTGACATACTATGAATTTAATCCTAATCTTGAATACTACTATACAAGATTGAGAGTGTAAAAAGCACAAACTAATCTATATATTGCATACTATGTGACGTATAATATGCATAAAGATGCATACTTAAAATAAAGTATACAATCCATGCACCTTCAATATAATTCTTTTTTTAGATGCACTAATCTTAACCTAGCATGCTATATAAGATAGATAGTTTTTGACACAGAAACATACTTCAAAAATGTATTGTAAATACTATATGCAATCCAGTCAATTTTGACATACTACGATTTGATAAGCATTAATCTTAATATTGCAGGCTATGTAAGATTGATGATATGTCAACAGATGCATACTTGCACACATTGACATTCAGTCACTATTGACATACTATTCCCTGCATGCTTTAGGGTGTTTACTCTTAATCTTGCATCCTATTTAATATGGAGAGTATGAGACTGATGCATACTTAGAAAATCCATCTTAAATAGTATGCCATTCATCCAGGCACTTTTAACATCACATTTTCAACATACTATGATTTGGAACATACTCATTTTGATCTTACATACCGCACATGATAGTTTGTATGCAAAAAAAAAAAAAGAAGGAATTCTGGGAGTTTGATCTGAAGGGAAACCCTTCATCCTTTTCCTGTTGGAACTGGACAGGTACCTTTTAATAGCCAGAGGAAGACACAACTTGTTCTGTTAATGGGACCAACAGAGCCAAAGGCAACACGAATTTGATTTCTTCACGAGTCGTGACGTTCCTTTCTATGATTCTTACTAAATCAATCGCTGAATGAAGACAGCTGAAATGGACAGCTTGTATTCATTACACCAGAAACATTTTTGAAAGGCTCCAAGGGTGTGAAATTTTGGCTCTAAACATTCCAGAGTTTCTCCTCTGAAGACTTTAAGGGTCTCCAGAACACAACAACAAGAGTAACCAAAACCAGAAACAACACACGTGGGCAATAAACAATCGTTCGTTACAACATGCCATTTTTTAAAGGCATTCGTGTACTCTCAAAAGTGAAACACACCCAACAGGCTGAATGAGCCGCCGGTCCGCCGAGAGTGTTCGTAAAAATCTCATAAAACAGCTCTAGTGTGAGTAATAAAGCTGAATAGCCCTGCACAGGAAGTGCCGCAGCATCACCGTTGGCCATTTTTGCCTTTACAAGCTTCTGTCTGCTCTGACGTAAGTATCCCCTGTATCCCACGATGCACTGCCAGTCCCACCATAAACTTTATGACAGCACGTCATTCTATACCAGCAGATTTGATTAGCCCCGCCCACTGCATGACATCACCGCCGCGGAGGCAGCGAGTGTTGACTCAGCTTCACAGTGCATCCTTGAAAACTTGTGAGTCTGGCTGCGGATCAAATCCACCATCTTTCCTGCATTACCCCGCTACACGTGTACACTAAGAAATTGGAAGCATACAGTGATGAAGTCTATAGTATACACTACATAGGGATCGCAGTTGAATTTAGCCTTCTAAAGCATTCTAGATTGCGAATGAAACCAAAAAACGAATGCATTTCAATCCAATTTGACACTAATGAGCATCTTTGTAGCAGACGCTCTGTGACACAGATGTCTCTAATAGAGTCAAGTCAATGAATCACTAATTAATTCAGCCTTGACTCGTGCAGGCAAAGAGGACAAGTTTTGCTCAACACTTTGGATACACTCTTAAAAATGGAAATGAATGGTCCTCAAGTACAGCAAAGAATAATTTTTGACTGTGTAAACTGGTTTACACACCTTTTGACCAATAAATTGCATGATTACATTACGTTTACAAAGTTCTCTGAAATATGTCAGAGCTAAACTAATTTTGTTCAAACACTATTTTGATTTATAAATTGTTGCGGGGCTATAAAATTCCTAGTTCCTCAGGTTTTCCATGACTGTGGAAACCTTGATAGGGTTCTCAAGTTGCTATATAGTTCTTTGAAGATTAAAACGCTCTCTGTGTTTCCTGGTTCTTCAGATTGGTGTTTTGCATAATGCGTTCTTTAAAGGGATAGTTCACTTTAAAATGAAAATTCTGTCATACTCACCCTCAAGTTGTTTCAAACCTGTATGAATTTCTTTCTTCTGCTGAACACAAAGGAAGATGTTTTGAAAAATGTCAGTAACAAAACAGTTACCAGGTCCCATTGACTTCCATATTTTTTTTTTTTTCCTACTATGGAAGTCAATGGGACCTGGTAACTGTCTGGTTATTGACATTTTTCAAAATATCTTCCTTTGTGTTCAGCAGAAATGATGTTCAGATCCTTTGTGTTCATAAAAATGATGTTATATCAGCCAGCGCACATACCTGTATTTAGTTCCTGTTTTCGGTCGAAGTCCAAAGTAGTCGATTGTCGAGTTGAAGCGCATAGGTTTAGTTACTTAGATCACGCGCGTGAACTCGACAATCGACTACTTTGGACTTCGACCGAAAACAGGAACTAAATACAGGTATGTGCGCTGGCTGATATAACATCATTTTTATTCATGTCTTTCACATCTACTGCAGTCAGATTCACTCGTGTTCACTCTGAAGGAATCACTCAACATGGCTGGGCACTTGTAATGAAACATTAAGGATGTTAAGAGGCTAAAAGCAGGTTTAAAACATGCCCCATTCAAGTCAATAGGGTGCAAATTTTAAAAAGAGGATAACACAGTGTAGGCAACACCGATTTTTGTCGTTGTTCTCTGTATTGACAGCACTCCAAATTTACTAAAAATTGAGCTCAATGTTAAAATTGACCAGAGTTCTCCTTTAAGGCACCAGTATGACGGTTTTCTAAAGAACTGGAGAATAAAAAGTAAAAAAAAAAGCTAAAGTCAAACTATGAAACTGTTTTAGGTTCTAATTGGAATCTTGATTTAAGCATGTAAGCATGTTCTTGAGGAGTTCCTCGAACCAATATGTTCTTGTTATAATTAAAACCGCTCAATGATTCCATCAGTATAATGAGCAGCCAAGTGGCCATGACCAGACACGAATCTAATCACACATGCAGAGCAGAATTTCCAACCCCGCTCTCTCAATCCCTCCCCCTTTTTCTCGCCCTCCCTCAAGCCTGGAGAAAGAGAGAGAGAGAGAGGGGTACTCCCTGGGACAGGCTGGAGAAACCAGGAGGATGAGAATGAGAGATCATATCCTGTCTGCTTTGGCTCCGTCATTACTGTACAAACCACAGATCCGCGTTCACAACTAGTAAACTATCGGTGTGATATACAGAGCTTTATAACACTAAAACTGATCTAACCATTGAAAGTTGGCTTTTTATATGCTAAAAAAGAAACATGTTCATGCATATTGCATGGGAAATATTGATTAAACAACGAATAATCTCTCGATTTTTAACAAATGGCATATTGCTGATCATTTCTAAATGCATGTGACTTGATAAATGCATATAAATATCTCTACAATAACTGTTCTACATAGCCTGCTGAGTAATTCCTTCTATAAGTGGTTTACAAGATAATTGCGAGCTTCACCTCGAGCATCTCTGATCTACTAGAGAAGACACGCAGCGACTCCACCCTGACCCACTGATGTTCTTCATTACAAACCATCCACCAGGAACCAAGACAGACGCGTTTATTTACATTTATCTATTATTTTCATCTGTCTTTCGCCATACAAAAGGAGAGCCAGAGTTATGGGTTCGTTCTTTATGAGCCTATGGAAAAACATAAACTCTCTGTCGCTCTCTCTCTCTCCTGGTGTGTTTCTCATCCTGCATATTTTTCCAATTACGTTCTGCAGTTAGCGCGCCTGCTGGAGGAAAACTTCTTTCTGCCAGATCCCCTAAAAAGCATCTGGAACATCTTCCAAAAAGTCTACAAAGACCATTCTAGGTTATATGGTCTGATACCAAAAGGGGTCCTGATGTGTACTCCCCTAAAGATTAAAGCTTCTTCAATGGTTCTGTGAAGTCTCTGAGATTCGGCAAAGAAATCAAAACACTGCATGGGGTTTAGGTCGATCGGTGTATTGGTTTTGAAGCATCACACAAATGGTTTTCTAAAGCAGAACTTCAGAAGTTTCTCCTGTGACTTTGATTCCTACTGGAATGTTTATTTTTAAGAGTGTAGGAGAGTGTAAGTTTCTTGAAAGCTATGCCATCTACAGTATGCTGCTTTACAGATTCCAGAAACCAATATTCTGAAGTGAAGAATTTAAAATGCGAAATGCAAAAAAAAAAAAAAAAAGGACCACTGAAGAAACTATTCACGCGCATGGAATCCTGGAATCCAGATTTCTACTATGAGGTCTTTGTTTGCTAATTTGCATAAGAATTGTTGAGTGTTGCAGAGTAAAGGGGTTTGATGCCACAATAAGACGGTGCATCACGATTTCCTCACGCATCTGTTGCCTTGCACGGGAAAACTTCCCTCGATCCGTTATTCGTTGCTGCTCTAATGCTGACGCACAAAAAAAAGTGCAAAACAAAAGTCACAGCCACTGAACTCCGGACGCGAAAATCTCACTCTAGGGCCCCCCCATCCCCTCCTCCGGTCATTCCAGTCCCGGGACGGCGGACTGACCGTGGAATGCGCTCGCGCAACAGAACCGCAGCCCCGGGTGAGCGCGGCCCGCGGCACAAAGTAACAGTTTGGGAACAGCTGATTCGCCGCTTACCTGCGCTGACTCGTGAGGTGACAAACATCAGGAATACTAGGAGTACCGACAGTCGCACCTCCTTAAACCTCCGCTTTACTTTCCATCTGATAGGTGTATCCATGACCACCTGCGTCCGTCCTGACGCGTAGAGTTTGATGATATTATTATGACAACTGCTTGATATCAGGACAGTAACCCAACAGTCCCGGAGAGAGAAAGCGCGAGAGCTCAAAGCCTCTCATGCAGCCATACGTTAATAAAGTCCTGCAGGAAAATTCAGAGGATGGATAGATGGATGGATGGGGCACCTCTCTCCCTTCTTTTCCCTTCTGTTCTTTCCTTCCCCTCAGTGCGCTGCAGTGATGCCCCCGTCACTGAAACTTCGCGGAGCCAAAGTGGGAAAAAACTTCATTCACACAGACTGTCAGTCACGCGGCGAGCAGCCAATCGGAGAGCAGTACAAAAAATGCTCGGTTTCTGATTGGTCATTACTATGGGTAGGCGGAAAGTTTACAATGTGGGACTTCATTTACTCTCTCTCTCTCTCTCTCTCTCTCTCTCTCTCTCTCTCTCTCTCTCTCTCTCTCTCTCTCTCTCTCTCTCTCTCTCTCTCTTTTTGTCTGAAAGTTTTTAGTCCATTGCAATGACTGCAGACTGTCTTTTAGTATTTTTTCACTCTTCTAATTTGATGGGTGTAGCAACAGAAAACATTTGAGGGTAATTATCCAGTTTAAGGATGGCTCTTGTTAAATTAATATCCTAAATAATGTAAAAAGAAAGAGTTCTTCATTCGTCTAGTATCATAAAGGCTGTAAAAATACATATTGAAATGAAAACATATCATTTAAAATTAATTTTGTGTCATGCGGAATGGTTTATTTGAAATAATGACAATCTGACTGGACATTATCAATCAGAACACCAATTAGATACCAATCAGAATCCTCGCTCTAATCTTATAATGGACCAATGTACATACTTTTAATCACCACTGTATCAAATACATAAATAAACTTGCTTTGTCCTACCTTCTGTGAACTATTCTAGCATAGGAACGGTGCTGTGCACATTGGGAGCCAAGGGTTATTTCAAGTCGTTCCTAAAATTAAAGTTTGCAAACTATTTTAAGGCTGAAAGGATTCAGGACCTCCTGACGCATGCGACAGCTGGAGCACACAAGGCCACAAGGCCGATGACCTTTTGACACGGGTCCGAATGTATCGAGGGGAAGGGAATCCTGTTCGGGTTACATGTAAAACAAGACATACTTCCCTTACAAATCAATCAATTAGTTTGTTTAATGCATAAATATAAATCAAAGAGGTACAGCACAATACACTCAGTTGCATTCTCATGTGAGTAAGATGTGGAAAATAAATTTTTAGCTTGTGTTTATTAAGTCAACGTGAAATGCAATTTGCAACTAATTTCACTTCCGTAATATGACTTATTGCAGTTACATTTATGCATTTAGCAGATGCTTTTATCCAAAGTGACTTAGAAAAGGGGAATAAAGAAATTTGTCAGGCCAATGAAATTAGTAATATACAATTCCAGGTTTATTACACAACTACAGATTGGGAATCAAGCTAGAGAAGAGGAGAAATATAGAGAAGAAAAAGAAGTTTGAGAATATGGGAAAATTCATTTGAAGTGTGGGAATTTGGAAGTGTACAAGGGAATTAATTTTGTCCTTTAGGAACCGATTGCATCATGAAAACAATGAAGCGAAGTGTTTAAAAGATGAAAAAATGTAAGATGGATTCGTTGAAAAGGAAAGTCATTTTAGAGGAGGAGCAAGTGATGACCGATTGAGCCTCTCTCGATGGCACTGGCGAAGGCTAACATTTTCTTTCTTTGGAATAATGTGCAGTTTTGAATCATGGAATGTTATTAAGAAAGTGAATAGGGTCCGATTTGATTTCATGTCGAGTTAAGGCGCATGTGCCAGAGGTGACATCATGTAGTTCAGCTGAGGTTTACCGTACAGAATGACGTCTCCCCGGGAATACCAGGCTCGCAGAGCTCCAGGTTACACAGGTTGTACGGACTGATGTCTCACTCCACCTCAGGTTACGGGAGCTCTCCTCGGAGGGAATGTGAAGAATGCAGCTTCTTTTGTGCAGGGTGTCCCTGAGCCAGCGGGGGGCAGACACTCCTGCACAAGCCTGTAAAACACACACAAAGTCCAAAATTAAGACTCCCCAAGTGCCAGAAGGGACTACAAATTGGCTTTGAGTAAATAAAGCATTCAGTTTGCAGTTACCTTTTTTAAAAGAACAACATTCTAACATTTCCGGGAAAAAAATTTGAGTGATGCTCGCCCATGTACTGTACAAGTCACCGCTTTGATGCACTGCAATTCTAGATGATTGCTAATGGGGTATGGAGCATTTTATTAGGAGCCAAGCACCGAAGGTCTGTAGGCACTTTTTAATGTTCTTCTTCTTCTTCTTCTTCTTCTTCTTCTTCTTCTTCTTCTTCTTCTTCTTCTTCTTCTTCTTCTTCTTCTTCTTCTTCTTCTTCTTCTTCTTCTTCTTCTTCTTCTTCTTCTTCTTCTTCTTCTTCTTCCGTTAATGAGCCCATAACTGTAAGGTAAAAAGTTGTGAAATTTGGCACACTGTTAGAGGACAGTCTGAACATTAACCACAGCAATTTTGGACTCTCTAACTCAATCCCTATCTCCACCAACTGCCAAAATTTGCACTTGTGTTTACGCGAATCACTTTTAAACTGTAAGGGCTAGAAACCAAATTGGCTCAATTCCTTGATTCCTTGGCTCAAGATCATTCGATTGCACCCTATGAATTTTTCCACCATTTTTAATTTTCCAAAAAACTCAAACTCATCCTAGACCGATGCTCCAATTTTCATGAAAATTGAATGACACAAAATTGGTCTCTTAAGATTTGGTACAGCATGCCGAGTTAAACGATACCAAAGACTATACAGAAAGTAGCTGCACTCATGGGAGAAAGCACAACGCACAATATGGCGGAATAACTCCCGCCTTCTAAATAAGAGCCAATCGCCGATTGGTAAAGTCGCTGCAGCTGCCTGCCGTTCTGAGACGTGCGCTTATGACTGCGCACGCACATTAGCTTGATCCAGCCTGAAAAATGCAGTTTTTGTCACGATTCGAGGATTTAGAAACAAAATTTATGAGACGGTTGTTGTCAGATTTCATTGGAGATTTCATATATGAAATTTAATCGTATACGCTTGGCGAGCAGTTTTGGAGAATTTGATGTTCCCAATTCAAAGAGATAGAAAATGCACTTGCATGCCCAAAAGGCATTTCAAAGATGGCCACTGAGTGAAATGACTGGTCTTATAGGGACTTTGACGATACCCAATTTTCCCATATCGGCCATTTTGAATTTTGTCGTAAAATGCTATATTTTACGAATGCATTAGTGCATTGTTATGAAACCCGCTATGTGTAATCAGCACCATACTCTGAAGGTAAAAGGTTTCAGGGCAGCGCCACCTTGTGGTCAAGAATTATAATATATTAAAAAAAAAATGCTAATAGCTTTTGATTAATTTTGCCTATTGTCTTAATAGATTCCATGGGTCATGCCAAGAACAGATACCAATTTTGCCATAGTCGACCAAACTTCCAGTCCGCCATTTCGATTTTCTTTAAAAACCTACTTTTTCGAACTCCACCTAGACCGTTTCTTTGATTTTCATGAAATGTAATCAGTTAGTTGGCAAGGCAACATTTTATTCTAATATTTTTTTTATTTCAGCTTTATTTCAATTAACAAAAATGATTACTAATAGTTTTAGTTAACAATAACAACATTGTTTTTTTAGTATGTTGTTATGCAGTTGCTAGGGTGTTCTAAGTGGTTGGCTAGTTGTCTGCTTCTTTGCCTAAAAGGTCAAAATAGCCAATTCTCTCAATTCTCTATGATATATGGTCTCACTATATATGGCTCGAACACACACACACACACACACACACAGAGAGAGAGAGAGAAATCAAAGAGAGACCAAAACACTATATCAATTTGTACTGTGCTAAGCTTTCATTTTGGAAATTGTTAAAGGAGAATGTTTATGAGTTACAGATAGTATAAGAGTCCAAAGCATGACTGGGACTCATAAACACACACATGGTAAATATTAGTGTTTGGATTATGAGATATAGTACAGATTTCATGATTGCGCTCCATGGCTCTTTTAACCGAGACGTCCTCTCTCCGTCTCTCTGTATTACATGCCGGGACACACCTGTACAAATTCCTTGGCTCGCATATGTTCATCAAAGCCTGGATCATTCAGCAGGAGTATGGATCTTCACACATACACAAACAGGGAACATGCATACACACCACACACACACAGACACACACACACACACCACACACACACACACACACACACACACACACACACACACACACACACACACAGGATGAGCCACGTTTACAATACACAATGCACACACATTTATGCACATACAGACACATGCATTCGTCCCCAAGCCAGAAATCACTGCTGCCTGCTCATCCATCCATCATAACGCCTGAAATGAGAGATTGATGAACAGCTATCCACAGCTGCCCATGCATGCACAGACACACAAGAGCAAACATCACACACACACACACACACACACACACACTTTTATCAACATATTACAGTAACACTAAAACACCTAACACACTGTCAGAGAATCAATCAGTCCACTCATTATATTAATTTGGAATATAATGGTATTAGTATTTGTGGTATAATTTTGATGGTCTGATTGCCAGTTCGAATCCTATTATTTATTCTTAAACAACAGAATAAAGGGTTAATTTAGGCAAATTAAGCCACTTTTGACACAGTTTGTCAAGTCAAGTCATCTTTATGTATAGCGCTTTTTACAATACAGATTGTGTTTCAAAGCTGCTTTACAGTGATTACAAAAGAAAATTTCTAGAAAAAAATGGCATCTTAAAGGGATAGTTCACCCGAAAATTTAAATTAGCCCATGATTTACTCACCCTGAAGTCATCATGACATTTTTTTTTCAGACGAATACAAACAGAGTTGCCAAAAAATTTCCTTGCTCTTCCAATCTTTAAAATGGCTGTGAATGGCTGTTTCTGTTTTGAAGTCCATAAAAATGCATCCATCCATGATAAAAGTGCTCCACACGGCGGGGGGTTAATAAAGGCCTTCTGAAGCGAAGCGATGAGTTTGTGTAAGAGAAATATTCATATTTAACACGTTACAATGTAAAATTCTAGCTTCTGGTCAAACGGCCATCCGTAGTCTATTTGCGCATTGCGCAACTTACGCAACTTGTGACGTCGGAAGTAGCGCAGTGCGTTATGGCGTAGCGTAAATATCAGCAGTGCGTTGCATTACTCGCATAAGACTTAGACTTAAGTGGAATCTGTTTATTTGGCCGGAAGCTAGTTATTTTACTTTGTAAAGTTTTAAATATGTATATTTTTCTTATACACAAATGCATCGCTTGACTTCAAAAGGCCTTTATTAACCCCCTGTTAGCACTTTTATGATGGATAGATGCACTTTTTTGATGGATAGATGCACTTTTATGGACTTTTATGGACTTCAAAACAGAAACAGCCATTCACTGCCATTATAAGGCTTGGAGGAACCAGGATATTTTTTAATATAACTCAGATTGTATTCGTCTGACAGAAGAATGTCATATGTCATAAGAATGTCACACCTAGATAACTTGACCGTGAGTAAATCATGGGCTAATCTTAATTTTTGGGTGAATTATCCCTTTAAGTATGTTAATTTTAGTTGTAAAAAAGTAATTTAGTTCATTTATATATATAGCAACTCTGGAGAAAACCGTGATGTCATCGTCCAGCTCAGTTCAGTTCTCATGTAATGGTGTCAAAGCAGACAGATCAATAATATTGTTGAATATTAAATGTCCCCAATTAAGCAAGCCAAAAGCCAAGGTGACAGTGGCAAGGAACCCGAACTCCATCAGTTTATGAAGCCTAATAGAGTTTGTCTCCTCAGATTTAAAAATGGGCCATCATTGTAACCTGAATTTACCTTAAATTCTTTGCATATAAATAAATAAACAAATGAAAAAAGTTTGGGGTCAGTAAGATCTAATTTCAAACAACTGTTTTCCATATAAATATATTTTAAAATGTAATTTATTCCTGTGATCAAAGCTGAATTTTCAGCATCATTCCTCCAGTCTTCAGCGTCACTTGATCCTTCAGAAATCATTCTAATATGATGAATTGCTGCTCAAGAAACATTTCTGATTATATTAAGAAATAATAAATATAAATTAGGCAGCACAACTGTTTTCAACATTGATAACAATGTTGAAAACAGTTGTGCTGCCTAATTTATATTTATTATTTTAAAGAAATCTATACTTTTATTACTGACCCCAAACTTTTATTTATTTATTTCCTTTTTTTCTTACTATATATTATTATATATATATATATATATATATATATATATATACTGTTAAATAAAATATAATAATATATAGTAAGAAAAAAAGGAAATAAATATATTATATAATATATAAATAAATAAATAATATATAAATATATAATATATAAATATATAATATTATAATATATAATATATAATATTATATAATTTTATTCATAATTGATTATTATTATGATAAAATATGTTATTTCTGTTGGAATTCTAACCTCGTTTTTTCTGTTTCCTTTTAAATGTTTTTCTCTCCCTCGTTATTTCTAATCAATGCAATGAGTGCGGTTTGAAAAGAAAACAATGCTATTATGCTGCTAAAATGCTGCTATTTTCAGAAATCATAAACTTTTTCAAGTGAAACACAGTTGCCAGACACATGAATACTCCACACTAACCCACAACCCAACATTCATCCTCAACATTGGTTAAAATGTTGCACAAAGCTGGGCTGTGATTGGTGTAAATGATCATGAAACACATTCTACTGCTTCTGTGGTTGTGGTTTAATAACAGATGCTTGAAAGAGAGGAAAACAAAACAATAATGAAAATACAAACGGATGAGAGACAGAGAGGAGAAGGCAAAATTAAAAAGCAATGAATAGAAGAAAATATTGATTTCTGATTTACATGGAAAGAAACATTGATAAGAAAGAGTGTGTTTGCCATCAGTGATTGATTCAGAGGATTCGGCCAAAGTACAATCTGACTCTCTCCATCGTACAAAGACTCAGATGCACATGTTCTTCACTCCAGCAATTATTATTAATTATGGAAAAGCAAGAGTTACTAAACATTACCGGTTGAAACAAGCCAGTACAAAGCTCATAAATGTAAACAGTATTCATCATGGATTCAGTGTATTAATATACAGCTGCCTTGGATAAAAGCAAATCAGTTCAGATTTACATTGCAACAACAGTATTCATTTTCTTAACATGTTAAACATGTTTTATCCATCTGCATTTCTGAAGTTTTTCAATTCCAGTTGGAAAGACTTTTGAAAAGACAAACATTAACATCGTCAGAAAAAAAGGACATGTTGCATGCATATGAACTTTCAGGGTTGGAGCAACTGCTTATGGGTGCACCACAAATTACTATCAAAAAACAGCTACACGAGTGCTAAATAAGGGACAAGCCTATCATCTTTTGATTGAACTGATAACTGGAAACAGCTTGCAGAATTAAACACGGAGGAGCTCCAGAAGGAGAAAAGGAGGAGCGACGACAGTGAGGGACGAGAGAGGACCAGGCCTGGACTTTATTTTATGATTAAAACTTCACCGGTTTGAACGTTCACCGGTTCCCGCCAGAACCCTGAGCCTCTAAACCTCTAGACGGACAAGCAAAACATACGTTTTTATTGAAGAAATTTGAATTGATTTACTCTACTGTTCAAAATTTTAGGGGCAGTAAGATTTTAGAAATTAATCGTTTTGTTCGGCAAGGATGACATTTTTTTTATGTTACAAATATATATATATATTTCAAATAAATGCTGTTCTTTTGAACTTTCTATCCTGAGTATCCTATAATTTATTGTTTATCAATCTTAATCAGCACAACTGATAATAATTAATAATGATGAGAAATGTTTCTTGAGCAGCAAATCAACATTAGAATGATTTCTGAAGGATCATGTGACTCTGAAGACTGGAGGAATGATGCTGAAAATTCAGTTTTGCATCACAGGAATTAATTACTTTAAAATACATTCAAACAGAAAACAGTTATTTTAAATCGTAATAATATTTCACAATATTACTATTTTACTGTATTTTTACTGTATTTTTGATCAAATAAATGCACCCGTGTCGAGCATAAAATACTTATTTCTAAAACATAACCTAAACTTTTGCACGGTATTACAGATATTACTAGTTTACAGGGGTGTCAAGTAACGGATTGCAAATCACATTACTGTAATTATTACTTTATTATCACAAACACAAAAACCGTTAGCTTTTAAAACATCTCAGATAGTGCGTAGACATTTGAAGTGTTAGGGTCGGCAAAAGATAAAGAGAAAATTAATTACGAGATGAAAATGACCTAAATGTTATTTTTTACCCCCTATTCTTTTGTGCTTATATACTCTCTGATGTCTCAGAAAAAGAAGGAGGGGAAACTGTTTTCAAAAGAACACAGAGAATAAGTGATGGACAGATTGGCATGGACAGATTTCTCCTCGCCCAGAACATCAGTGGCACATCCTGCACGTTCCCTCAGGTGCCATCAGTCAATAGAAAGGTATGAATCAGTGTTTATTAATAAACCTGTGTATGGTTCCATAAATATGAAAGGTGAATTTGAACACGACGTGCAAAGCAATCAGAGATGATTATAGAATTAGTTGGATCTCAATCAAAGTTTTCATTTTCAATCCCGCGAACATGTTTCTGTGGTGAGAATTTGATTTGGACACTTTTAGATCAGGACTGTTCATAAATGCACAGACACACGTGCGTTTCTTCAGAGCTTATACTGCTTATTTATATCTTTAAAATAAACTGAATAAATGTACAAATATTATGCAAACAAAATGCAAAAAACTGTGTAGTTTTGATATTTACTAGAGAAGCTAACATGCAATTATTTTTTTACATGCATACTTCTAAAGTGCCCCTATCATGCTATTTTAAAGGTGCCTATAGCTTTGTTTTGGAGGATCATACTATAGGTTTACATTTACAGACATTCAAGGTCAAAAAGCACTTTCATTTTCTCATATAATATACATTTTGCACATCAACTCATTTCTCAAAGAGTCTGAAAACATTTGAAGATTCAGTCTCTCTAAACCCCTCCTTTCTGCAAGCCTGCTCTGCTCTGATTGGTCAGATGGCCCAGTCTGTGGTGATTGTTTTACTCTGCTCTGATTGGCCAGATGGCCCAGTCTGTTGTGATTGGTCTATTCTGCTCTGATTGGTCAGATGGCCCAGTCTGTGGTGATTGGTCTACTCTGCTCTGATTGGCCAGATGGCCCAGTGTGTTGTAATTGGTCTACTCTGCTCTGATTGGTCAGATGGCCCAGTCTGTTGTGATTGGTCTACTCTGCTCTGATTGGTCAGATGGACCAGTCTGTGGTGATTGGTCTACTCTGCTCTGATTGGTCAGATGGTCCAGTCTGTTGTGATTGGTCTACTCTGCTCTGATTGGTTAGATGGTCCAGTCTGTGGTGATTGATCTACTCTGCTCTGATTGGCCAGATGGCCCAGTGTGTTGTAATTGGTCTACTCTGCTCTGATTGGTCAGATGGCCCAGTCTGTTGTGATTTGTCTACTCTGCTCTGATTGGCCAGATGGCCCAGTGTGTTGTAATTGGTCTACTCTGCTCTGATTGGTTAGATGGTCCAGTCTGTGGTGATTGATCTACTCTGCTCTGATTGGCCAGATGGCCCAGTGTGTTGTGATTTGTCTACTCTGCTCTGATTGGTCAGATGGCCCAGTCTGTTGTGATTGTCTACTCCGCTCTGATTGGTCAGATGGCTTAGTCTGTTGTAATTGGTTTACTCTACTCTTGATTGGTCAGATGGCCCAGTCTGTTGTGATTGACGACTCTGATTACTGTATTGATTCCTTGTTTTAGGAGACAATTTCAGACCTTTCATGTTTACAATCAGCTTACACACTGCATGAAAGGTAATATTCGAAAAAGCATAATCTAGGGGCACTTTAAATATTCCAAAACATTACTCATTATTTCCAAAATATCTAAACCAGCTGAGTTTGAAATGTTAGTAGTACTTTTGTTTGGTGTGGTTTGGTTTGGTGTGGATTATTTTGAGGTCAAATCAAAAATAGCATTTCTTTCCATTTCAGAAACATGTTTGAAGAACTACATGCAGATATGACATCAAATATAGCTTCATCTATCAGAAGGAGAAAAGTGTCTGTACATGTGGAAACCGTCTGTGCCTTTATCCTTCACAGCAACTCCTTTAATTTCGGCTCAGTGCTATCCATCACAGGCCTTCGAGGGAATCTCCAGCGTGTTTGGCTGAGATCGTTCAAGCTGAATTCACTCCAAGTGCAGAAAGGCTTAGTCTAAATGTTGTTGAATTTCCTGATAAATGTCATCAGTAAATGACCTAATCTCTTGGCAATTTCCCTCAATCTCTGTTTGAAGAAGACCGTGGTCATGCCGACGGATCTTGCGGGGATTTTTGACTGAAAATCTTCTCTAAAGACCTGTGAGATTAAAGCACTTATTAATTATCTTTTTTTTAAATAGTAATTGAGTCACTTATCATAGATTTAAAATCAAAGACACACTGTATATACCTAATCTATACAAAGGTAAAAAAGGTAATTGTAAGATAAAGTGTAAAGTAAGAAATAAAGTCGCAATCGCAAATTTGAAAAAAAAACATCAAATTGCAAAAACAATTATTTACTCTGCAAGAGTCCATATTTACCGAACAACCAGTACATTGTACGTTTTAAAACTGTAATTTACAACAACAACAAACAAAAAAACCTAAGAAGAAACATAATTATTAAAATGGGAAAACCATGTGTTACACAAGGGATTCTGGGAATGTCATTCAATTATTTAAATTATAAGATGAATTGTTAAATTTTTTACTTCCAAAAACAGTAGCCAGTTTTATTCATTATTTTTTTACTTGATACCATTCAGTATATATAATAATCTATATTATCTCAACTGCAGTGAAGTGAAATTCAAAATCAAAAGCAACATCACAGTCGAACATTTGATGTTCATTTATTTTAGTGAGCTAAAAATCTCACATGAAAGCATAGAAAGCTGTCGCCTGTAATGTTAATTGAACATGTCTCACTGACTGTCTGTCTGCACTCCACCCATACGGTGCTGATCTGAGAACAGCTTATGTGTCTGTGCTAAAACTTATGGCTACATAAAACTGACCCAGAGTCAGAATCTGTGTGTGTGGTTGTTGTTAATTACGTGCGGCAGCAGTAAGTGTGTTTTAAAGGGCAGATCTGAGGCTGTGTGTCGAGTAATTCAGTTTCACACAGACTCCGTGTTTTTGAATAATGAGAGCCCGTTAAAAAAACATGTTAGGAGATTCCCAGGAATAGTCACGTCTGGGTATTTTTAGACTTAGACATCTCAAATCAAATTAAATGAGACAATAAGACTCGCTGTTTGTGTTGTTTTAGCACCCAAGTAACTCCAAATAAAGGTTCTTTATTGGGATTGGTGGTTCAGTGACTAACCTTTAACATCCACGGAACCTTTTTCGACTCACAAAAGTTTTTTTTATAGTGAATGGTTCCTTTAAGTTCTTTGGGGAACCCAGAATGGATGTTCTATGGCATTCCGGCAGCTTTTGGAACCTTAATTTTTCAGAGTAAATGGCTTGAAAACAAGAAAATCTGTAATCTGGAACAACTGAAAATTGCAGTCATAATTGAAAGCGTCTTTCAGTAGTAAATTTGGACAGTGGGGGTTGTTAGTCGGTCAGGACACACGTTGGACCCATTAGATTTTTTTTTTTGAAACAGAACATTGAGTTCCTGCAAGTGACTCCAGCTATAAGATGGTCTCGTCTGTGCCAGTAATACATGCTAAAAAAAAAGAAAAAAGCCACCCACATATTCCGGAGCTTCATGAAGGAGTGTGAGAGGTTTCTCCAGACCTGGTTCATGGAATCTCTGAGTCTGTTCTGTTGCGGTGGAAGGACCCGGGGGGGGACGTGACTATATGGAACAAAGCCACACATTGACTGAGTCAGCATTATTCCATTCCGCTGCATTCCAGAACCATGCGAGATGTTCTACAGTGGCTTCAGTTACTCTGAAGATTCCAACAACTTCCAGAAACGCTTCCAGAAACGATTCTGACAATGTACAAGGATGGATAAACAATTGGCAAACACAAATTGATCATCAAAAAACTAATTTCTCCATAACGTTTTATGTTTACAGTGTGTTTGTGCTCTCTTTCTTTGAAATGTACACCACTTGGTTCAACATTTTGTTATTTGATACACCAACATTCATTTTTAAGTGCTGTTAAAGCTGCCGTCGGCAAGTCTGGCAGATTGAGTGGACTTAGACAAAATTTTGAATGTTTACAACTCTCATGCCCCTCCCCCACTACCAACGAGCACCCGCCCATCGTCAGTGCGTGTGTACCTGATTTTCTGTGAACGCGTCCGTCTTCAGCATCGATCAACACCATAGACTCGGAGGTAGGCTGCCCTGGCTAATCTATCCATAGATAGCAATAACCGAGGAATTGGAAGCTTGTTATTAGATATTCTCTCTGCCATCACGCTTCGTACAATCTTCAGGCGAACTTCAGGCGTGTCGTGTGCATGTGATATTGTAACGTCCGCGTCTGCGCGAGGGAGGGGGATCTGTGATTTGTGCACGACCTGTGATTGACAGTCAGATCTCACACCCCCCTGCGCTGATTAGACCCGATGATCCGGGAGCGGTGGATTTTTGCCAAACAAAATAACACGCTCCAGGTGGAGTTAGAAGCTCGGGTTTTTTTCTAAAACCACCTTATTTGTGTTGTTCTGTCGGATTATAGTGTCAATTTCACTGAATTTGATCAAAAAAATGTTGCCGACGGCAGCTTTAAGAATATATTTTTTTGGAGCCACTGTATATTGTAGGCACATTGTGTCTTCAGCATTGCTGAGCGACTGTAAGGCTGAAGGAGATCATCATTCACCACCTCAATGAACATCAAACCCACCAAGAGGAGTTTATGAGTTTTAAATGAAATAAGCACATTCAGATCATCCTAAAATTTCGACAGATAATTGTCTGAATGACAAAATGGCCCCTGCTGAAATGTTCCAGAGCGTCTGCTTCATAACAGCCCCAGACTGCGGTCAGATAAACTGAGAGCATGTGCTGTCTGAAGGAATGTCTGTGAGTCAGAGAACATGCAGAACCTCCATATCATTCATCACAGACAGTCCTTTGAAAACAATTACCCTTGAGCCTTTAGTGCTGCCTGCAACTCACCCTACAAACCTCGCGTTCTGTCAGTCAGTTTAAGTGCGGGAGGTCAAAGGTCATTTTCACGGTCAGAAAACAGTTCTGATAATGTGTAAATATGCGGCTGAAATGTGCAATCCTGTAATGGCAATTTTAAAAGCCATGAATTTAGCAAGCAAGGCACTCTGGGAAACTCGCACACTTTACAGCACATGTGCCCAACAGATGCTGTGTGTTCCTTTAAAAACTCACAAAGATTCCAAAAATATTTCCAAAGATTCATCCTGCTGGAGAAATATCTGTGTTAACATGATAGACAGATGGACAGATAGATCAATATACGGACAGACAGATGATGGATGGATGGATGGATGGATGGATGGATGGATGGATAGATGTGTATTATGTGTGGTAAATATCTTTTACTTTCACACGATAGTTTTCCTCCATCCTTCTGTACAGAGGGGTGATGAATTAAAAAGGAAAAGCCATATGTTCTGGAATCTTCTCTAACACACACACACACACACACACACACACACACACACACACAATATTGTGCACGTTCTGGTCTAAACTGGAATTCTGTCGTCATGCACCTTGAATCTCATATGTTGTTGTTTTTTGTTGGTAACAAAAAAAGGTTATCAAAATATCACGGCTTCTCTTTTTCATATACAATGAAACTGCAGAATCGTTCAAGTTATTTGCAGTTTTGATTAGTTTACTAAAAAGATAATACATTGAGCCATGAAACCAAACCTGATTGAAAAGATACATATTTGTATGTAATGCCATATCCAGACTAATTATATTACCGCGTCTCCAGTGGAAGCAACTAACATAACACAATAAAACTTTGGTGAGGTCAGTGATTAGTTTGATGTCACAGATTATATAAACGTGATCTGATTAAATGACTGAAACTAACCTGGATCGGCTAGAAACCAGCTACAAACTTAAGGATTTTCCCAGTAGAACCATTCAAAGGATGTTTACATTTAACATTTATCACATATTTGGACATTTTTACTACATTTTATTGAGAATACTTGAGGGTAAAGGTCATCCGCACTCTCTAGTCTCGCTGTAGGGATCTACAGACCACCAGTGTGGAGGTCAAAAGGTCAAATTACTTCAAACTGGAATTACCTTTCAAACAAACAGGAAATAATACGAACAACCGCATCACATCTAATCTAGCTATTCTAGAGGACGTTTGGGGGATTTCTGCCTGAAAAAAATAATGAATAATGTTCTA
>NC_136892.1:28341227-28543727 GCF_949152265.1 Phoxinus phoxinus
ATTTGTGGCTGAATAAATTAATGAATCATGTTCTATTGCTATTGAATAATAATTAAAATCTTAAGTTGTGTCCTTGAATAAGCATTTTACCTTATTATATTATTTCTTGCATGCAATTTTGCATGATATTTCAGAGTCACTGTAGACTCATGCACACGTGCACAAACACAGCGTGCCCTGCCCGTCATGATAAAGCCCTGGACGAGGACCTAAATAAACTATTATTAAACTATTATTAAGCACATGTGGGATATAACCATTTACACACACACACACACACACACACACACACTTCTAAAGACGGTCTGTGTCTGATGTGGCAAATGTTTGTGCTCGCCGATTATTGTTTTAATCAAACATTTCAACAGACAAAATTAAACATTTCATAAAAATATTCTTCCATATAATTTTTCAAACCAAACTTTGGCTTCAAATGACATTCATAAACATATAAAACCCATCAAATAAACAGATTGCCCTGCTCATGATACCAGTGAGATCAATTCAAAACTAATGCAAATAAATATGGATTCATAAAATACTGACATGCAGGTGCAGTTAAACACTGTAAAACTGTTTTCAAAAGTTAATTTACAGAGATAATATTATAACATTTCAATAAAATAAAGGGGAAAAAGAACTCAATAGGTTTTCGAAGCTAATATAGCAGTAAAATAAAATAAATGACAAAATAAAATACCTTAGGTTTACAATATAGGAATAAAATATAATACTACACCTTTCAATAAAATGCAAAATTAAATAAAAACTCCATTAGGTTTATGAAGCTTTGATATATACTTTTTAATCTTAACCTTAATCTTACTTTTTAACCTTAATAAAAAAATTAAGGTTTTATGAAGCTGGTAAAGCAATAAAATAAATAATTCTATAAAATGAAATAAGAACTTCATTGAGGTTTGAGATAGCAATAAAATATAATACTACATTTTTGATTACAATAAAATAAATGAAGAACACCATTAATGTTTCCTGTGTGAGTATAGGCTTAAGTGTCTCTGTAGATCAGTGTGTGTAAGCTAATTTTTCCTGATGATGTTATATTGAAGCACTAGCTAGGTCTGATACTGAATATGAGTAATATCGAGTAATATGTCTGAGAGAGAGAGAGAGAGAGAGAGAGAGAGAGAGAGAGAGGAGAGAGAGAGAGAGAGAGGAGAGAGAGAGAGAGAGAGAGAGAGAGAGAGAGAGAGAGAATGATTCCTCATGGTAGAACACCACTCAGTTGCGGTAAACCCACGGAGCAGCTCCACAATGAGCCCAGTGAGGCCAGTCACAGAGCTGCATGAGGGGGACTACATCTGTAACATGTAATGCAGCTGAAAACCCACATCAGCTATTTCTGCTTGGAAAAAACAGGTAATGCAAACTTAAAGTGGTCTTAATAAGTCTATGAGCCAGTGGATCAAAGAATAGCTTGAACAGCAATAATGAACAGCTCGGACCAGACAGAAACTCAGTAAAACCGGTAACCACCTTAAACTGGCAGAGATGAGCTATTTGAAGGACATTCAGAGTGAAATGGTGTTGCAAAAATAAACCCTCTTGATTCAATTAAAATGTGCCTCATGTGTGTTTATTTCATTGAATTACACTGTGTACTCTCTCTTCTCTAGTGACTGTTCAGGGAATATTGAGGACAGGCATCTTTCACACTGATTCAGTTTAGTTGTAAACATGTGTCATGTCGTGTCGTGTGTGTGTGTGTGTGTGTGCGTGCGTGTGTGTGACAAAACAGGAAGTGAATGTTTCTAACAGTGTTTGCAAAAAGCTAATCTTAAATTATTGTCCATCTGGTTTAAAATCTGTTTCACATTCCACTAAAGCCTTTCACTTTTCTGCCACTGATGAGAAAGAGCCTCATACGTCAGCAATTAAAGCACTTTTCATTAGCGGAAAATATTATATATGTATAAATATAAATAAAAGCAAAATGTTAATTTTGGGTGTGTAATTTGTCTCTTTAAGAGTAATAGCATAAAGGTTGAAGGTCTGTGTGACATCACCTCACACAAATGTAGACACACACACACACACACACACAGCTCTTGTACTCTTTAGGAAAATTGCCTCTGGGTTTTTGAACTCTGCAATTTGGCGCTTTGCACAGCTATATCTCAGTGTCGGTGGAACATGTCATCCTTTTACTTTTATCCTGTGCTTCTAAACATGCAAACAGGGTCACACACACACACACAGCCAGCGTGTGCAAACCTGATGTAGATGCTACACTACACAGATGAACAGTTAACCCAGCACACACTGATCGAGTCTGCATTTGCACATGAGAACAGGATAAGTGCAACTCATTATTGTGCACGTTACACGCCGTTTCCTTGTGGTGAGTCATAACGAGGGGAACATGAATGAGTCACCGAACTCCAAATCATTATCATAGCAAACACCAAATTCATAACAACCACGAACAGTCAGACGAGCTGTAAATCTCTGCCATGAAAAACAGCTGCTCCTCTCCGGATCCTCGATCAACACTCGTGAAGACGTTTACAAACAGAACATGTTCCTAAAACTTTCTCATGGTCTGGACGGATGCAACGTGGACTGCAGGAGACATTAGAGAGGGTTAAACTGTGTGTGTGTGTGTGTGTGTGTGTGTAAGAAATGCAAAGACAAGATAAAAGAATGCATAAGAGAACCAGAAAAAGACTTAACTATTAAGCAAACAGATTTGCTAGCAACAACCTACATTCCTCATTTATCAAATACAACAACAGCAATACAACATGGCTATTTCTGTCACATTGTGCTATTTTGCAAAAAAAATTGTTATTCATCACTGTTTTCAACTCAGTTATGTTACATTAGGATGCTTTCTAGTTTTATTTATGTAAATATCTGTTGAAGGTTAATAAAGATTATGGACGAGCAAAGTAATTAAAGTGTTTAATGAATAAATTATTTAATAAAAAATAAAGAAATAAACGATTTATGTTGAAATTCATCAAACCAATTAATATTTAAACAAGTGAAATAAATATAACAATTTATTCCATGAAAATGCAATTGAATTTTTTACTGGTTTTAAACGTATTTATTTATTTAAAATGTATATCCAGTTATCCACCATAAGATAAATACTACAAATCAGATGCAAACAACTACTTTTAACTATACCTCAAGTTATAAGTATTATAAGTAGTGTGTAGCTAGCATTCTTTTCAAAGTATCTTCCCCAAAACTGTAAAGAAAAGAGAAAAACGAGAGAATTTCTTTCTCTTCACATGCAGTGCGGTGAGAAGTGGGCGTGGCTTGTTTGCGAGAGGCGGGGTTTATCACAGACAAGACCCGCCCAGCAGTTCCTCAGTCCCTCCGTCTCTCTGATAACTCTTTCCCCCTCCTCTCTCTCCTTTCTTCTTTTCTCTCCCTCCCCCTTTCTTTCTCCATACGGTTGCTGTAACAGCAGAAACATATGTGCTCTCTCTCCCTGACATCATCTGAGCTCACTGCATGGTCCAGCAGGGAGGGTGGGGGACGCATGGTGAACGCACAGAACAAACTCCATTCCTTCTGTAGGACTGTTTCATCAACTTTCTTCCCTTCACATGAGTCTTTGCCAATGTGGTTTGCCAATGTAGTCTGCTTACTAATGGTCCAGATTTTGTGCAGTTAGCATTTCTTTGTGTGTGTGTGTGTGTGTGTGTGTGTGTGTGTGTGTGTGTCTTCACCTTTAAGCATGACTGGAGCTCTGCTATTTCACCTGGAGCCTTACGTTTAAACCGAGCCAATGACAGCACACCTGAGCGCCCGCAACAGCCAATCACAGCGCAGGGGAGGGACCTCCGGAATGGACAAATGAAAAAGGCACCACACATGAAAGTTATAAAAGAGAGAGAGACAGGTCAACAGAGTGAGACAGACAGGATTCTTTCAGGCAAATTGCATCATGTGGTGTCAGAGCTTTTCAACTGAAATATGCGCACGTTCAACACACTCCGCTTCTGAGGATCTTGTGTCTGACGGGGACTCCTCTGAGTGGGCTGGGATGAGACCTCTGGTGACAATCTAAAGAGTTTTCCTGGAACTGTTGAGTATTTACAACCTTTTTCCACAGATAAATGGGAACTGGTCTGGAACAGAGAGAATAAAGAATTAGACAGGCAGAAAAGACAAATAAGAGGAGGATGAGAGGAGAAAGAGAAACAGGATTATAGCACAAAACTACATTTCCTACATTACATAAGATCCGTCCATTAATCAAAAAGAGTGAATCTCTCGCTCTCAAAAAACATTGTGACATTATTTTTATGATAGTTAAGCACATTTCCCTGCACAAAATCGAAGTCTCATTATTGTAATGTGATAAAGGAAATGAATTTATTAACATCGACAATTCTCATTTCTGCAATGCGGAAATCATCATAAAAAAATGTACTATAATGTGTAAAAAATCGTATTGCTAAAAAAATTATTCATAAATATGCATAGCTACATCATGGTAGTGTTTGTTGTACTGCCTTTAGTTTATTCTTTTTTTTATTTTTTATTATATCTAAATAAAAATATATTAGTGCTAGTCAACAATTGGAAGCAAAATAAAAGTTTGTGTTTACATAATACACATGTGTGTACTGTGTATAATTATTTTGTATATACACACATATGTATGTATATATTTAAGAAATATGCATGTATATATATTTATACATATATAATATTGTATACATATATAAATACTTTATATATAAATTTAAAAAAATCTTAAATATATACAGTACATGCATTTGTGTGTGCGTGTGTGTGTGTGTGTGTGTATTTATATATACAAAATAATTATACACAGTAAACACACATATATTATGTAAACACAAACTTTTATTTTGGATGCGATTAATCACTGCCCAGCACTTATTTTATTATGTAATGCGAATCCATCCTTAAAGCTTCTTCATGCAAAAAATTTTTTTTTTTTTTCCTGAGAATCACCCATAAAGAAAATGACACTCTGTTTAAGTGACTTCCTACACAAGCAAGTGAATGCAGTGCGTCTCTGATATAAGTGAATGACATCTTCAGTCAGACAGAAACCTCACCGCTCTTTACCATAAAACCAACATCCACTTTGTGCGGACGGAAACTCCACAGCCACCAGAGAAGAAAGCGTGTGTGTTTGCGGTGTAAACCTGTAATCTGCTGGCTTTGCGCTGGGGTTCGGGTTCAGTAATGGCCACTGTCAGTCGTCTCGCTCAGACACACGGACACAATAGCGGCGTAGATCACAGCTCAGATGAAGAGCAGGTCAGTTCTGACAGCTTTCAACAGATTCTTCTGGATAGCGGCCTGGGAACACACACACACACACACACACGTTCACTAAAGCACTGCCGTGTTTAAAAGCCTTGGCCTGTGGACGTGTCGTGTGTGTCATTTGGATGTCAGCAGGTGTGACATTAACCCTGATTCATGACGTTTTAATTCCGAGTACAACTTTCCTCTGCTGTTTTTCCCTTTCACGGAGACCTGACAGAACATTCCAGACTAACATCACCACAGACGGCCATTAAAGACTCTCGGATGACAATGAAAAAGACTGAACACAGAGAATTAAACAAGCATCCAACATCCATCACGGGATCCATCATTCGTAATTACAACATTACTCTCACTGCCCTTACAGAAGAGTACCATGGTTGTGTGGCCATAATACCATGTTTTTTTGGATAAAGCCAACGACTGAAAGCTAAGGTGATAAAACCGTATAAGCAAACTAACATAAAAGTATCAGAAATACCATGTTTTCGTAGGCCTGTACAATTTTACAATTGTTACTATATCATGCTATTTAAAAAAATGTACCATGGTATTTTGAACATTGTGGTACTATCATGATATTCTGGACATGTACTTTATCATATTTTAGACATGTACCATGATACTATCTTAGTATTTTAGACATGGACTGTGGTATGTTGAACATGCACGATATTTGGACATGTTTTTCATGGTACTACCAATGTAGTTTTTGACATGTACAATCATTGCTGTACCATGGCACCACTACAGTATTTTTGGTAGAGTAAGATTTGTCTTTGGAGTTGGAGTACAATCTAATCTGTTGTTTTTACAATCTGTTTCTTTTTTTTACCATTATATTTACATGGTTCTCCAAGCTACTTCAAAGAATACCATGGCATTCATGGTACATTTCCAAAATTCCTTTAGTGAAGCATTAAAGCAAAAAGACTTAGTAAAGAAAAATATAACTGCACAAAATCTGTGTGCAGTTGTTTTTTTCTTTACATTTTTCAAAATGTACAAAATCTCTTTCTTCAGTAGACCTCAGTTGTCCTTCTGTTCCGTATACGTCTTAACCTCTCTCTCTCTTTCAATCCTTATGTCTGAGATCCACAGGAGCCAAGAAATCCATGGAGAACGTCCAGAGCGAGAGCGAGAGAGCGAGAGAGAGAGAGAGAGAGAGAGAGAGAGAGAGAGAGAGAGAGAGAGAGAGAGAGAGAGAGAGAGAGAGAGAGAGAGAGAGAGAGAGAGAGAGAGAGAGAGAGAGAGAGAGAGAGAGTAACATTCAACTTAAATGAAACAAGACAGTCAGAAATAATTGATGCAGTGAGCAGAGAATGAAACAACAGATCTTCATGTTTTCTCCTACTGTATAAAGACAATCGGCTTCTTTTTGTAAAAATTTTTCTTTCTTTGCGCCCTCTCTCTCTCTCTCTCTCTTCAGCAGACAGCCTGACTCACTCCATAAAATCACTAAGGGCTCTGGGGTTTTGAGAGCTGGAAAATATTCTCTGGCTTTTTTTTTCCATTATTAAGCGACTCCTAAAACCCCAGGATCAACGGCGATGGAAAAGGGGGAGAAGCATATGGAAAGGCAATGAGATAGTGGAGAAATGTGGGGGTAAATGCGTGTAACGGTTTGGTTGATGTGTCAACGTCCGGATATGTTCTGATTTACTGCCAAACATTGTTATTTTATAGTCCAGTTTTGCTGAATTGCTTCATTTAGCTGGTTGTCTCTAGGTTAGTGTGTCTAGTCTAGTGCAGGTTAGTGTGTTTAGTTTAGTAGTGATGGATGGGAGTAGCTCTTTTTCCAGAAAGACTACTTCTGTAAACACTAACAAATACACACACACACTCAGAAATCTCCCATGAATGCCGAAGGAGGGCTGCTGATGTGGAACCATGAGTCGGGATGTTTTCCTGTTGAGTCATTCCAGACAGAGGGATCATGCCCTGGGACACAGACTTCCAGCCTCCCCTTACCAGCCTCTTCACCCTCAAGCTTAATCTTCTATCCTTTTCCTAGTGAGTGATGTGCAAAATAAGAACCGGACAGATCCAGAGGTTAGAAGGATTCAAGATGGGGGTGTTTGGGACTATTTGTGATTGGCTAGGCTGGTTTGAACAGAGGGAGATCAAGCTGGTAGGTCTGGAAATGATTTCTGACAAGTGGTTAATGCACCAATAAGAAATAAATGGCCAGTGTTTTACAGTTTGATAATGTTTCATTTTTTTCCACCATATTTATGAGATTCCTGGATGATGCTGCCCAGCTTGACATCATTCATCTTTGCTGAGGACAGACTGAAACACCAGCTGAACAAAACTCACTTCGGCCTCATGAACTTATGCACTGACAATTTTTTTTAATCCTACAAATGTTCTTGAGTGAAAAGCCAATAATTTATTAATAACTCACAATCTGTTCACTTGAAATTCACTTGAAAGTTCTAGAAACAAACAGCGAATCGTGTGAATGTTCTAGAACTCTCCTGAAAGTTCTACATCAGAGAGCAAGATGTGTGAAAACTCTTAAGCCCCCCTCTATACCTCTTAAAAATTAAGAATTCACCAGGTTTATATGTTAAATTTAACATTGTTTTACTATGAATATTGTTGATAAATGAAAGTACCACATCAGATAAATGTGCAAGAACTGGAACCCACTGACTGAACCGACAGTGAACCATTGGAATCTTCTAGAATTCAAGAATCAACTCAAAGTTCCAAATTAGGGTGCTTTCACACCTGCCTTGTTTAGTTCGGTTGAATCGCACTAGAGTTCGTTTTCCGAATTGGTGCGGTTCGTTTGGGCAGGTGAGAATGCAGCAATCGCACTCGGGTGCGCACCAAAAGCGGACCAAATAAGCGTACTGAGACCTCCTTGGAGAGGTGGTCTCGGTACGCTTTCAAACGAACTCTGGAGCGGCTCGTTTGTGGTGAGAACGTGATCCGACCTCGAACAGACCCAACTGCCAAATAACTGCGCATTTTTGGACTAAACCACCAGCTGCCGTAGTCAGCCGCGCTGTGCATTATGTTTAGCAACATTAATGCACGCTGCCTCCTCCTGAAGTGACTCGCTGCGTGCATTATTTATTTAAATTATTTTCAAGCCGCATTCTCGCTTCATTCTCAAATGTTATTGTTTGCCTAAAGTGGTGTAGACAAACTAATATAATAAACTATGACCAGGGATACAATCAGCCCACAAAGAACATTTCTCCACAGTAAAAAGCGGCGTGTTGTCTGCCGGATTTTCCTCCTCTTTGTTTACTTCCGTCAGTTCTGTTTTTTTTTCCCGCACGTTAATTCTGACAATCAAAGTGCAGTTATGAAAATTCGTTCAAGACCCATCTGGCCAACGAGTGATGTGGATGTTGTCACGTGACTGCATTTTGGTTCGTTTCATAAACTGATTCGGACCAGAGCAATCAGTGTGGTGTGAAAAGGAACCAAAACGCCTGAAAAATGCAACAAAGTATAATTTTTCTCCCTTGGTCCGGACCAAATGAACCGAACTACAGATGTGAAAGCACCCTTAGACAGCAATTAGTGTGCAAGAACTGAGAACCACATGGATCTCACTAGTCGCGTTTCCATTACCCTTCAAATTGCGCGAATTGAAATTGCGAATTGAAAATACGGCCAATGGAAACACGTCAATTTCGCAAAAACTGCCATTTATCACAAAAAAAGTGTTTACGCTCTCATGATGTGGTTTTTCAGGCAATTCGAAAAAGGAATATTCCGCAAAACTGCAATGGAAACAGTTTTTGCGCATTTACTGGTCACCTGACGTAGATGGAGCGGTGTGTTTGGACAGAAGATGAGTTCTTTATTAAACTCATAAAAGACAAAAGAATTACAGGAATACTGGATTCTAAACCTCTAAGAAATGCCACAATCAAGACCTCGAAGCCGATATGAGGGAGAAACTCCCAGAAACACCTCACATGTGCCGCTCTCAAGTACAAGGGGCTTTCCTCACCATTAATGCTTGGATAACACACCTACGTTTCCTTCGATTAAAAATAATGGCTAGTGCGGTGGCTGGAAATATACATAAACCTATCCATTGCCATGCTTTTTGGACCGACGTATCGTGAGAGGAAAAAAATAAGTTTTAGTCGCATAACATTGGTTAATGGAAACGCCGTCATTTTGCAATAGTTTTTTAGCAAAAAAAATTTAAGAATCGCCAAAAGTTTTGAGCAAATCTGTAATGGAAACGCGCCTACTGACAGTTTTAGGACCGACAAGTGAACCGTCAGAATCTTCCAGAACTCAAAAATCATCTGAAAGTACAGACAGCAATAAGTGTGCAAGACCTGGTGCATGTACCACACTGACAGTTTTAGGGCCGACAGTGAACCATCAGAATCTTCTAGAACTCAAAAATCAACCCAAAGTTTCAAATTATACAGCAATAAGTGTGAGCAAGAACTGGAACCCACATGGATCCCACTGACCGTTTTAGAACCAACAGTGAACCGTCAGAATCTTCTAGAATTCAAAAATCAACTGAAAGCATCACATCAGACCGCTATACGTGTGCAAGAACTTTAACCCACATGGATTCCAATCCAAGTTTTAGAACCAACACTGAACCATCGGAATCTTCTAGAATTCAAAAATCAACTGAAAGTATCACATCAGACCGCTATACGTGTGCAAGAACTTTAACCCACATGGATTCCAATCCAAGTTTTAGAACCAACAGTGAACCATCGGAATCTTCTAGAATTCAAAAATCAACTCAAAGTTCCAAATTAGTCAGCAATAATTGTGTAAGAAATGGAGCCCACATTAATCTTCTAGAACTCACTGCCAACCACCTGAAAAGTGCAGAACTCACAGCCAACAGTCTGAATGTGGAACACAGAAGTAAAGACTCAGGGGAATCCCTGCTTGGAGCACTTCTGCAGACGGAGGGCTTCAGCTGGGCACGTGGGCACCACTCCGGCCCCTCTCAGAGGCCACATCACAGAGACCCCCTGGAGCGAGAAACAGACGGAAAAATCAGGAGAACGAGTGGGTGAGATCTGGACTGGCGGCTGGATTGGTCACAGAACAAGAATGTGGAAATAATGACACAAATAAGCAACCCACCCCCCAATCTGCTTCTTTTACTCCCTCTTTCTCTCTCCCTTCTCTTTTTTCCCTCTCTCGTCTTTAACGTGTTGACCAGCTGTGGTACATTCTTTCCACCTTATCCCGTGGGTCAAGCAAATCATTTCCCCATCTCTCTCCCAGACTACAGAAGGAGTGCGTGTACATTCACATTTACTTGTGTTGCCTTTAAGTGAATGAGTTAGTTTATCGGGAAACGTGCAGATTTAGAGAGGTGGAGAGAGCTGAGGACAGATAAAGGGAGAAAGAAAGAGAGAACGCAACAGATATTGTCAACCGAGCTGTCTACACTGCAGATCCGTTGCTTATGCTCGCGGTGACTAATTTTATTCTCTAGTTTTTCCCATGTCCTTCATACACAAACAAAGAGCAAGAGATGAAAGTTTGTTGGCCTATTCCAAATATATAATCATGTAAGGGAGTGGATGATGTGTCTCATGAGTAACTCTGGACTTAAAAGCACCCAAACACAATTATGAACCATAAAAAATATATATTTTATCACATGAATGTTAATTATTTTAAGCAGAGGAAGAGAAATGTAAAAGGAAACACCCTGATGTATGCACTCTTACATGTATATTTGATGTGCTAGTTATCCAAATCTATGGTAAATGCTCTTTTCTAAAACTCGTCCTTTTTTTTACAAATAAATGTATTGTGGGAAACCCAGTAAAACGTGAGAGAGGCAAACCCAGATGCTGCCTGTGTGGTAATGATTTCATTTGCAGAGCTTGTCACGTGACCCCTGCGTGGCGTTTGAGGACGATCTGCCCACTAGTGGCCATGAGAGTCACTGCAGGAAGACGCTCTCCTGGTCCCCATACGAACCCTTTTACTCACAGTTACTGAGAGACAGAGCACACTGCTACAAACACACCAATTTCACTATTTATTTTTGGTTTGGTCTTCAATTTGAGTTGGTTTTACTGGTGCATGAATAATTTATTTTATTTGTACATTTTTGAATTATGACTTACTTTATAGTTTCAGTTTGCATCCCTTAAAAACTTAACATCACAAATCGTTCCATCTGCGTATGATGACACACAGCACCATGCTGTAAATAATACAAATTTAATATGACAAAGTTCACAACAACACAGAAGTACTGCTGTAGTTTTGGATGCGTGCGATAACAACTTTGGTCAGACGAAGGCAAACACAGATCAGTACCAAATAGGGAGAAAAGCACAATTCTTGTTTATGAAAGCAGAGCAGATATGTCTAGTTTCCTAAACTGGATGTCTTCTTGAGTTAATGGTTTCCAAATGGGTGCAGGAGAGGTGTGCATGTCTGTGGAGGTGAGACGGGGGGAAAGAAACATGTCAACTGGAAACAGGATTTCCTCCAGCCAGCTGTCACAATTCCCACCCACCAACTCTGAGACGCTCCAGAACTGGGTTTTAGTCCTGGAATTGTCACAGCTTTAGCCGGCCAGTATTTTAAGGAGCAGAATCAGTCGTGAGAATTTGGAGGAGGCATCTTTGCTTCCCGTCACGAGGCCATGTTCGATTGTAAAACTAATCCATATTGAGGGGTTTAGTCCAAAGTTTCTGAAGAGACTCGATCGCTTTATATGACGAACAGATTTAATTCATATGGATTAGTTTTACGATCACTTTATGAACTTTTTGGAGCGTCAAAGTTTCAGTCGCGTAGCTGTCAACGGAAGCTCTCAGATTTCATTTAAAAGATCTTGTGTTGAGATGAACAAAAGTCTTACAGGTTTGGAACGAGTGAGTGAATAATGACAGAATTTTCTAATTAACCCTTTAAGCATTAGAAAATGCAGTTCAAATAAATAAATAAATGGACATGAAATATTATTTTGAATTAAAATTATTTCATTATGTGATTAGAAAGACTATAGAAATGTGATGTAGGAAATCGGTTGCCTGGGAAAATAGTCAATTATACAGTTTAGTGTCATTATACAAAAATCAAATATGTAGAATTTAAACGGTTTAGTATATAATTGTAACACCCTTCAACATTTTGCTTTCTCTGGAGGGGTTCAAACCTTAAATAGAGGGTCAAAGCTCCCCATAATTCATACTCTGATTCTGTTCAACGGCCCACCTCAATTTCTCTCTCGTTTCCCACTCTCCCGTCCTTCTTTCCCTATCCGTGCTGGTGGTGCAGATATGCCAAGATCGTTTGTACTCTTCCCTCACGTTCTTGCTGTTCTCTCTCTTTCTGAAACTTGAGCATTTCCAGATGTGCGTTGGAACAGAGGGGCGGTGATGTCATCATGGGCTCTGCTTCCTGCACAGTTTCTGCATCCAAAAATCAGACTCACAAACACACACACACACACACGCACGCCAAAGAGGAAGATATGGTGGGGGTAACATTTGCCTTGGATGTAGAGAAGGGGAGGAAACAAAAAGAAGGAGACTGATAGATGGTTTTGAAAAGCAGTTTAAGGGTGTGAAAATATGTTCTCTCCCACAATACATCTACAAATGCAGCACTACTGCTACAACAGCACCTGAAAGCGACTATAAATACAGTGAGGAGGTATCGTTGATGTTGGAGGTTTGTTGCCTTTGGCCCCTTGACCTTCCACTCAATCACGTCTCAAAATAAAAGTTCTTCAGTGGTTCTCAAATACAGATTTACACTGAAAAACCAGAACACCCTACACACTAACATTTCAAAAACCTCATTAAATGCATAACCTCAAAGAATACCCTAGCTATTGCCTATGCCTACCACTGCACTTTTAACTCAGAACAACTTAGCAGGCACATAGCAACACCCTAGCAACCACTTAGTACATTACTATGCAGTTCTAACACCTCAGCAACTGCTTAGCAACAAATGTGCACAGTAACACCCCAGAAACTGCATAACCACACAATGCAAATGCACGCTTCAAAGCAACACACTAAAGCCCCGTTCACACCGCCAGCGACACGCAGCGTCAAAGCGACAAGATCCCGTTCATTTCAATGGAGCGCTGGCGACTTCCGGCGACACGAGCAACAGTGACCGTTGGCGACAGAATTTGGGCGTGTCAAGCGACAGGAGACAAGCGACAAAAGTTCAGAAATTTCAACTTTATGCAAATGAGAACCGATTTTCGCGAGCGACAACCAATAGGAAAGAAGACTTTCAGTGGAGCTCAAGTTACGTCACCATCTCGGAGTGCAGGCAAGACAGAGTTCGAGGGCGATTTCACTTATATGATTTGACTAACCACATTCATGGATATAATAAAATAATGCATGGAAAAGAAACTGTCGACAGTCTAGAAAATGAAAATGTATTATTTGTCAAATACGAATGACGTTTTAGTGATTTATGACCGTATGAGTGAGTTTTATTTGTTGCTTGATCGATCGTTAATCTAGTAAATGATTTAAAGGGATAGTTCACTTTGAAATTAAATTTTGATATGTTTTAGCTTACCTGAAGTGCATCCAAGATGTAGGTGTCTTTGTCTCCACAGTAGTTTCAATTTTGATATTTTTAGGTCAAACCGTTGTTGTCTGTCAGTCATATAATGGAGGTCTATGGGTACAGACTCCAAGAGCATGCACAGAGACGTCCAAATTAAACAATTCCCCATCGTTAGTGCACATTGATGGCCTAAGACACGAAACGAGCGGTTTGTGTGAGAAAACGAACAGTATTTATATAGTTTTAATCTATTTCAAGCAACCACGTCCTTGTGATCTGTTTACTTAGTCTGCGCAAGCGCCGTAGGGCGCTGGAATGCTCCGGAAGTGCTCTCAGTTCTTGATCTGTATATTCTGGTTCAAATAAATTAGGGATGTTAACCGATGACCGTTTGACCGATGGTTGACCGTATCAACGTTAACCGATCAAAGTTTTCGGCAGTCGGTTAAAAAAAAAAAAAAGTGATCTCTAAATTAGTCTATTATAGACAGTGGACTAAACGCTACTACAGTTAGCATCTCATTCCAATATCTTTTTGTGTGAAGTGAACAAATCCCTCTCACTCAATCTTTCATAACTCGCCCGTTTGTACTTAATAAACCAATAAAAACATTCAGCGCGAGGTCACAGCGTTTGGGATCGCGCGCTCACAAGGTTTGCAGAAAGTAAAGGCTACAACACACTCGAGGTTAGAGCCAGGGCAGACGACAGGAGGATGCGTGCAGAAAATAGTAGTGTGTGGGACCATTTCACCAAACAGAATGACACAGATGTAAGTTGCAACTTGTGTGATACAGCGCTTAAATATGAAAATACATTACATCTACATTTCAGTGGTAACAGATAAGGTGATGATGATCATCATCTTTCTTTATTATTGTTAGCACTACCTCAAACTAAAGCGGCGTCTCTTCGGTTCGGAGCTGTCATTTTCTGAAATGAGCAATGTTTTAAATGAGCTTCTAATGCTAGACAAACGCCTTTATTTTCAACGCGATCACCTTGTACCCAAACCATTTCGAAACTAAGGAGCCATTTGTCCGCCGATTACATACAAGCTCCTCGGCGCCGCGTTTGCGGGACTCATGTTTCACGCTGTTGGGGAAGGGCGGCGCCGGCGCCGTGTGTGTGTGTGTGTGTGTGTGTGTGTGTGTGAGAGAGCGGGAGGCAGAGCGGTGGAGAGATGCGACAGAGTTGTGAAATTGCAGGCGCGGCTCGAAATGGCTGTTATTTCAAATAGCGTAGCATATTTTAAACTAATCGGTTAACCGGTTTCAACCGGCTAATGAGGCTCGGTGGTCGGTCAAGAATTTTATTAGTTTTCGCCATCCCTAAAATAAATACGGTTGTGAAAAAAATTCAATGTTGTCTGTTGATGTCTCAAAATCGTCTTCCATTGCGATTTCTTTTCCGTCTAAATAACTTTAGATGTTCTCAGTGAAAGGTAATACTGCAGAAATCTCTGTGTACACAATGAGTGACGTACATGCGCGAGAGAGCACTTCCGGAGCATTCCGGCGCCCTACGGCGCTTGCGCAGACTAAGTAAACAGATCACTAGGACGTGGTTGCTTGAAATAGATTAAAACTATATAAATACTGTTCGTTTTCTCACACAAACCGCTCGTTTCGTGTCTTAGGCCATCAATGTGCACTAACGATGGGGAATTGTTTAATTTGGACGTCTCTGTGCATGCTCTTGGAGTCTGTACCCATAGACCTCCATTATATGACTGACAGACAACAACGGTTTGACCTAAAAATATCAAAATTGAAACTACTGTGGAGACAAAGACACCTACATCTTGGATGCACTTCAGGTAAGCTAAAACATATCAAAATTTAATTTCAAAGTGAACTATCCCTTTAATCCACTGAATACTGCTATGGTAATATAAAAACACTCTCCCAACAGCATACCGTTTCTTTTGAGCCTATAATTTCTAGTCAAATTAAAATGATATAGTTGTATCACTTGTGATGGCATTTAGATATGGCCAGACGTCCAGTCAACCAATAACATTAGAGCGACAGCACTACCAACACCCACAAGCGACTTCACAGTACAGACTAGCAACAGCAACTCAATGCATTTAGGCATGTAGACATGGTTAATGTGATCTGCTGAAGTCCAAACTGAGCATCAGAATGGGAAAGAAAGGTGATTTAAGTAACTTTGAATGTGGCATGGTTGTTGGTGACAGACGGGCTGGTCTGAGTATTTCAGAAACTGCAGATCTTCTGGGATTTTTACACACGACCATCTTTAGAGTTTGCAGAGAATGGTCCGAAAAAGAGAAAATATCCAGTGAGCGTCAGTACTGTGGGTGAAAATGCCTTGTTGATGCCAGAGGTCAGAGGAGAACGGCCAGACTGGTTTCAGCTGATAGAAAGGCAAAAGTAAATCACATAACCGCTCGTTTCAACCGAGGTCTGCAGAAGAGCATCTCTGAACGAACAACACATCAAACCTTGAAGCAGAAGAGCTACAGCAGCAGAAGATCACACTGGTGCCACTCTTGTCAGATAAGAACAGGAAACTGAGGCCACAATTCACACAAACTCACCAAAATTGGAGAATAGAAGATTGGAACAACATTGCGTCTCGATTTCTGCTACGACATTCAGATTGTAGGGTCAGAATTTGGCATAAACAGCATGAAAGCATGGACCCATCCTGCCGTGTATTAATGGTTCAGGCTGTTGGTGGTGTAATGGTGTTGGGGATCTTTTCTTGGCACACTTTGGACCCCTTAGTACCAACTAAGGCCCTGTTTACACGAGAACGCTCGCGGGTGAAAACGTACAAATATTTTATCGGATGTGCCTTTCGTTTACACAGGCGACGGCGTTTTTGGGGCTTAAAAACACAAAAAAGTCAAACCACCCTCCAGAGTGGAAATCTTAAAAACGCTTCACCATCGCGTTCCGTCTAAAGGGTAAAAACTGTGAAAACGCAAAAGTCTGCTAGACAGTGAAGGCGTCGCGTACACGTTTACGTCACAGGCATGCGCCAGTACAGGAAAATAACAGAACATTATCAAACTAAAATATAGCATTAATTTCATTGACAAATTTTTTTTTAAACACGCGAAGAGCACCGAGGGTTAAAGCAGCAGCTTTACCGTATTAAACATGAAAAACTGTGTCAGCGTCTCTTTCACTTTCAGTGCTTCACATTGCCACCTAGCCACCTGGAGTGCACACTACATCGAATTTCACACACTTTTGCGTCACCATATGCATGCAGATTTCCCCCCCATAACGCTTGTCTAAACGCAGAATAAAAAGTGATAACGCAACGCCACTTTTCCGTTTTCTCTTCAGATCGTTTCCGTGTAAACATAGCCTGAGAGTTATTAAAACACCAGTTTTGTTAGCCGAGTATTGTTGCTGACCATGTCCATCCCACAGAGTACCATCTTCTGATGGCTACCTCGCGGTAACGCGTTATGTCACAAAGCTCAAATCTTCTCAAACTGGTTTCATGAACATGACAATGAGTTCACTAAACTCAAACAGTCACCAGATCTCAATCCAGCAGAGCACCTTTGAGATGTGCTGGAAAAGGATTCGCAGCATTATGTGCAGCCAATAAATCTGCAGTATCGCGTGATGCTGTCATGTCAATATGAACCAAAATCTCTGAGGAGTGTTTCCAGCAACTTGTTGAATCTATGCCACGAAGAATTAAAGCAGTTCTGAAGACAAAAGTGGGTCCAACCTGGTACTAGCAGCATTATAAAGTGGCCGGTGAATAGATATAGATACAAAAGCATCACTCACTTTTCTTCAGGGAGTGTAAAGATTTGTTTTTGAAGAGTGTAGTAGTAATGGATTGAACATTGAACATGAAAACCACATTTAATATGTCTTTCCGTATTTCTCATGCAGACAATCTCTCTCTCATTCACTTCAAACTCCCAACTGCACCTGGACATCCCAAAGGCATTGAGTTGCCTCAGTCCAGATGTGTGTGTGTGGAGTTAAATGGGTCAGCAGCATTTATGGGCAGAGCTGATGGGGATTCTGTAGAGAGGAGGCCGTGTTTGGATCGTCACTCGGCAACACCACCGTAAATAAATCTGGCTGAAGGATGCACAAAGAAAAGCATGCACGGTACAAACACACATGCACATTTTTAGATGACGTTTTCACTCAAGTCAATATGAACACTTATTTTAACGGCAAGGAGAACAGTGTGCTAGTCAATAATCAATGAACCGCTCGCAAAGTCCCGCCCCCTTTACTTACTGTTGCTACACCATGTTCTCACGCAGTGAAAAATATATCGCGGAGCAGACAGTGACAACGCGCTGACAGACAGGACAGACCAGGTTACTTTTGATATGAAACAAAGTCTCAACTTTAAAATGTGGTCATTTTTTAAAGAAATTTAAACAATAAATACCGTTTTTGTGGCACTTTAATGTGTCGTGACAGATCGCTGTAGAGCATCAGTTAAAGCTGCTCGTGAACCGATCATCTCTTCCTTCTAGTTCATTTATAGCATCAAATAAACATGAATGAACATCAGAAGGAATGTTGTTTTAACCGCGGAAAGGCGTCAGTACACTCCGTTTTTCAAGTTCAAATCCTCCCATGTTAATCTACTATCTCTCCTGACTGCTTTGTCGGATAAAAATGGCGGCTTATGATTGGTCAGATCGCATGTCAATCAAAATCCCTGCTAAGGGATAAAATGAGTGGGAAATCAATTAACATTTCAATAGAATATGAATGAGCCATTAACACCAAGAACGATAACTATAATTATCAATATTAGCTTCCACACCATTACCTTGTCGGTCTGTTTAATCTAAGATTACGAGTTTTGTCGTCTGCAGTTTTAAATGCTCGAGCTCTTTAAAGCAGGATGGATTCTGATTGGCTGTCAATGTTTTTATCGTTTATCAGCTGGAAAAAAAAATCTGTCTGAAAGTGATTCCAATGATAATTTCTCTGTGTAGTTATCGTTATTTGTGGTGTGGACTCGTTATAGTTAATCGTTATAGTTATCGTCTTTGTGAACGGGCCTTCAAACTAAAAATATAGGCTACTATGGAACAATAAGAAATATCTTACCTTACATAACCAAAAAGATATTTAAACACAACGGTAAATAAATAAAGATATATAATATGGTGAAATGACTTTACCACAGTATTTACATGGTAGCCTACTACAAAATAATTCTGAGAATACCATAGTAAATTAACTTTTTTGTAAGTGAATCGGGTAAATGTGAAAGTAGCCATGGAATATGAATAATCCAAACAAAGTACTATGTCGTTTCCATGTTATGGAGTACGTGTAAAGGAAAAACTGTGTCAATTAATCAATACATAAACAGCCTAAATAAAAAACAAAGGCTGAAAAAAAAAAATATATATATATAATAGAAAGTCTTTCAGGTCTCTTTTGATGAAATCAGGTCTTTCATTTTAATAAGCGCAACTATGTATGATATTATCCAGCTCTGTCATGCTTGAAACAAGTGTCTTTTTAAAAGCAATGTTCAAGCAAATGTTATTTCAAGGGAAATCAGAACAGCTGAAGCTCTGAGTCATTTTTCAGCAGAGTGACTGGACCATCACACAGAAAAACCTCACACTGTATTTATTACAGAGTGAAGACTGACAGCTCAGCAGAGAAGCAGCCCATCACTGTGATCCGGGAGTCAGGACCCGCGGCCAACACCAATATTCATGAAAACACTTTCCAGTATAGTGCCATGTTTGAACCTCTCTCTCTCTCTCTCTCTCTCTCTCTCTCTCCCACATACAGCCCATCCTCACTGAAGACTCCGGACGATTACTCAACCATTGGCAGCCTCCGGCGCATTTGAAAATACTTTGCAAGTGAGCAGGGGGCATTTGTTTCTATTGGGCAATAAAAATGCATTAAGTATACACCCTCAATGACCTTTTAAGGAGGTCTTCCCTGGTTAAGCAACAAGATGGTCTTAGCTGCAGTGTATTCATGCGGTTCTGCCTTAAAAAGTAAGTGAGATCTGGGTGTCTAAAGGTTGAGAGGTTTTCCTTCAGGCCTCTGCAGCGTGAAGAAACCTCACATGTGCCTTCAAACATGCAAACAATACACAAAAGGCTTATAAACAATACATAAATCGCTCATCAGATGATCTCATTAGTGATGTCAAGCATCACTTTAGTATTTCTCATACTGAGGGTTAGTGTTTTGAACAAACCTCTAAAACTAAGTAAAGTTTGGCACGCAGCCCCGCACCGCTTGCGCTCCAGATATACATGATTACTCAAATTATCTGGCTTATTTATATTACTTTTCTTAAGTTATTTTATGACTGACAATTGAAAACTGGGGGAAACAGTTAGCAACAATCCAGAATACCCTGGCAACTGCATAACAGTAAGATTGGCATGGGCAAACCAGAACTTTTTCTTCAGAAAATGTAATTTTAATATTGATGGAGCATTACGTTTTTAAAAAATATTTAAATATTAGTATCTACACTGTAACAAAAATATTTTCATGATTTGTTATCACAACTTTTTATATTTTGTCAAATCAACTTCGATAACTAATGTGTGAAGATAACATACTATTTTGAGTTTCTGTTTATTAAAAATTCTTCTTCATTGTATTAACTAAAAATTTTAATTACAACGAACTAAAAATTTTAAAGCAACAAGGTAACTTGCTTTTTTAAGTTAAAAACTTGAATTTTTTTTTTTACAGTGTACAAAACATGGAGTAATTATATACTAATTAAAAAATGATTAGTTTAGGAGGGTGCACACGCAATTATTCCAAGTCTTTTATTTTTTTCTCTGAAATGTGTCATTTTGGTTTTCAGTGGCATTACAAAGGTTGTAATTTTTACATTAAAGGTGCAAAACTTCAGATTTTATTTATATTTTACATTACCAAAACCAGCTGTTTTAACACTGTGTGTGTGTGTGTACACTACCCGGCCAAAAAATTAAAAAAGGTGAAGCTTGAATTTCCAGGCTTGTCCCTCTTTGGCTAATGTATTTTCAAGATGGCTTCCGCCATTCGAGCAGCTCACCCGTATGTAGGCCTATTATAAATGGCAGATTTACGCTTACGGGAATACTTAATTAGTTGGTAGAAGTAATTATACATTAATGAGCACATATAATTTTGAAAGAACAAAGTGGTTTTTGCTAAAAATCAACTTTAAAAAAATGACACAGTGTAGCTTTAAACAACCATGCATGAAGACATCATGACCATATTCCAGGATGACAATGTCAAGATTCATCAGACTCAGACTGTTAAGGAAATGGTTGTGAGGAGCATGAGGAATCATTTTCACACATGAATGTGAACATCAAGTGTTTGGGATGTGCTGGAGGAGACTTTACAGAGTGCTGGACTCTTGCATCGACAATACAAGATCTTGACCAAACATTGATGCACTTCTTGATGGAAATAACACCACAAGATCTTTTTTTGTTCAAAATCTTGTATTTACAATGCAAGAGTCAAAATTTAGACTGAACCGGTCCATTCATATGCATTAGTTTCACAATCTCTTTATGAACTTATTGAAGCATCACAGTGGTAGTTGAGTAGCTGTCTATGGAGGGATAGAAAGCTCTCAGATTTTCATCAAAAACTTGTGTTGAATGACTTGTGTCTGTATTATGAAGTAGTGCGGTTAGCCGTTTTGGTTTAGCGTCTCTGTGCCAGTATAAACATGAGCAGAACATTTCTCCCACAAACAGCCCGACCATCAACTAATCACAGCTAATTAAATCAATGAGATATTGCTGGAAAGGTAAACACCCAGGCTTTCATTGGAGTTGAGACCCTTGGATCGGTCAGGCCTGGGTAAAGCACGAGTCTGGCGCACGCGGACACACGTGGATGGAGACAGAAGTCTGATATACCCACCTAGAAAATCAAAATTTTCGATTACAATAAAAAAAAAATTGTACATAGTGAGTAAAAGGAGTGTAAATGTGTCATCGCAGCAATCCTAAATTATTCCCAGAGAGGAAGCCATTCGGTCTTTTCCTCTCAGTAAAGGGACATCAAGCAGCAAATGCAGTAAAACTGGTGACAGAGCCACAGCCTGAGAAATGTGTGTCCAGAAAGGAAAACTAGTGTACTGATCACTGCATACTGCAAACTAGTTCAAAGGTTTGAGGTCGGCGTACGTTTTTAATGTTTTTGCTTCTGCTCACCATTCATTTAATCAAAAATACAGTAATATTGTGAAATATTATTACCATTTACAATGACTGTTTTCTATTGTAATATGTTTTAAAATGTAATTCATTCCTGTGATGTAAAAGCTGTATTTTCATCATTATTACTTCAGTGTCACATGATCCTCCAGAAATCATTGTAATAAGCTTTTATAGGTTCCTTTTAAAACAAATATTTTGTAACATGACAAATGTCTTTACTGTCACTTTTAGTCAATGTAATGCATTCTAATTCTTTCAAAAGGTAACTTCAAACTTTTTAACAGTGTATGGCTTTCACATGATCTCATCATGTTGCACGTTGTTAATCTAGCAAGTGCTGTCAGCAATATTTCCTTGGAAATGAGAACTGTTATTTTGCATTTTTAATCCAGTTTTGTGTAAAAACGCCGCAACGTCTGGCAATTTTTTCAAATATTAAAAACTGCATATCAAAAGTCAAATCAAGCTCATTGCATTGTGAGATACAGTACTCCATGCAGTTTGGTCTGTTGTATGAACTAGTAAACAAAGTATCCCATGCATACAGCAAACACTGTGCAGTATGCATACTACATACTTTTTTTTTTTACAGAAGTACTAATTAGTATGCCATTCCAAACATATCCAATTAACTGTAATGGCACAGTTTCAAACCTCTTTTTAATGGACGCACTAAGAGAGATAGAGAGAATATTTGTGGATAAAAAAAAGGGAAGAAGATTTGAACAAGAAAGGGAAGGAATAGGAACAGGAAACAGAATATAAGACAGGAAAAAGAGGGATAGAAGGAAAAGGAGTTCCACGTGTACATTCAGGCAGGAAGCTGTATATCTTCAGCAGGACATGAAAGAAAGACGAGGGGGGGGGGGGGGGGGGTACATGGTGCGGAGAGAGCGGAATAGAGGAAAAACAGCCATCATCCCGACTTTCCATCCATCACCCCATCTTTCTGAGGAGGGGCGGGGGGATGTGGTCACTGGCCGGGACCGCTCAGTATGCTAGAGGTGGCCTGTCTGTCTAGTGCTAGACGTGATGATACAGATAGCCCTACTGTGGTCTGACACACACACACATACTGACTTTTATTCTTCTGTGGAACTAAAAAAAGATGAATTTTTGATAAATATCTTGCTTTCAATGCAATGAAAGTGAATGAGGACTGGGGTGGTCGAAATCCATATGATATGTTTTGTGAAGAGCAGCTGAAAATTGTAATCATATCTACTCACTGAAAATCTTGACATGCGGCCTGGGGGATTTCAGGAGAAGAGTAGCGATGTCGGATTCAAAAAATTGGTTGATCCAATGCACGAAACGGTTTATGAATCACTGATGCTGTTCTCGAATTCAACTCACTGACTCATTCCGACTGCAAAGACAGATTACCAATGAAAAACGGATTAAATTTCACAACGCCTGTTGTATGACTTCAGAAGACTTTAAATATAGTGCATTAATCATATGGTGCACTTTTATGATTATTTAAATATATATTTTTAAAGTACTTACGCATTATTTTTTTATTTTGAAATCTCCAATCTCCGTTGTAATTGTGCGGAAAACAGCGACCAGCGCAGTATCCAGAATATCTCTTCAATTTTTTTATGAAAGAAACAAGGTCATCAAACAAAATACAGGTTTGGAAGGACATTAATAATGACCGAATGTACATTTTTAAGTGAACTATCCCAGTAACACTTTACAATAAGGTTTATTAATTAAATTAACTACTTTAGTTAACATGAACCAAGAATGAACAATATTTCTACAGCATTATTACAATAATAAATGCTGTATAAATATTGTTCATGTTAACTAAAGTAGTTAACTAATGAAACCTTTAATTTCAACATTTACTAACAAATACATTATTAAAATCAAAAGTTGTATTTGCTAACATTAGTTAATGCACTGTGAACGAACAATGAAAGACTGTATTTCTATAAACTAAGATTAACAAATACATGCAACAAATGCATTGCTCATTATTAGTTCACAGTTAATACATTAACTAATGTCAACAAATGAGACGCTCATTTGAATAGTGTTTAAATAACACGAAATAGTGTTAACGCTATCCCTTTAAAGAGGGATAAACCTCAAAATGGAAAAGAATGTTCCAGACTTGAACCAGTGAAAAGGAATCTGGACTGTGGCATCTTTACGAGAGGAAGCTTACTGTATAAAGACTAAATTATGTCGGGACACTACAAAGTCAACTCGGTGAACAGAGGCCACATTGTGCTCTGGGAAACGTAGTTCTCACCCTCGTCTCCCCTGGAAATGACTCGTTTTGTGGCTTTTGAGACTTGGGATTTGAAAAGTCATGGTCGTCTGCCTGAAACCTATGAAAAAAATTGTTTGTGTGTGTAATTAAAGCCATATTACACCATTAGAATACATTAGCTAACATTGCCGGAGGATAGTATGACTAACTAGATGACATGTTATGAAGAAAACATGAGTGGTACTTGCCTGTGGAAAGGTCTGACTAGCAGACCAGAAAGCAAGACCCTTCTAGATCTTTGTCCTTCATTCTGTTTTGCTATTTACCTTTCACTTTATTACCATCTGGTGTATAGTATTCATGTATTTTTGGCCGAGCAGATCTTTCTCTCACTCTCTTTGCTAAGTAGCAGTGTGACTCAGTCACACATTGATGATGAAATTGGTGCGGGTCCACTGGGTCCAAGTTCTGGCAAGAACGGACGAGAAAAAGTGCCAGAAACACGGAAACTTCCCCTGCAGCCAGAAGAGCAGAAAACATTCACACAACACTGTGAAAACAGATACAGACTAACACGAAAACATCCGCGCCTAGTGACCAGCGCTGGACGAGAGACCCCACAACTCTGCTTGAGCTTCACTTGTTTGTTTTGGATAAGTCGACCGTTCAAACTTAGAGATTTAGGACAGATAGCTGGACGACATGCTAATGTATTTTCTACGTTGTCCCAAAAAAAGCTCTAGGCTGATGTCACCCCTCACCAATAGAGAATGTCATCAAATGTCACACATGATTTTCAGTCTATAATTTATGATCCACATAATATGTGCTATTTTGTGTGCTAGACTAAGTGTTTACAAACAAAACAACATTACTAGCTATCAAAGTCCCTTTTCAAGGAAAGTCTGTTCACACGGCGGCCATATTTGCAACGGCTCCGGGCAGCTATATTTGGTGCCCAAGACCAAGTCCTATCTACTTGAATGGGGGAATCCTGAAATCTCAAAAACTGCTTGACGAGCTCGCAATTAAATAACATATTTCAAATCAGCAACCAAATCTGACATGAATTGTCTCATAAATGTTGTTTCTTATGTTCAAATAGAGTTGGAAAAAGCGTATTTTTCAGGCTAGACCAGCGAACCGGCGCTTATAAAGGCAGCTGCAGTGACGCAATAACTTTACCAATTGGTGATTGGCTCTTTTATTTGAAAGGCGGAGCTTATTCCACCAGATTGCAAGTTGCAGTTTAGCCCATTCATAAGTAATAGGAGTGCACCATCTTTGTATATCTATAGTAGCTATTCAGAAGTTCAATCAGCCAATCAGAACACTTTTGATGTTTAATATTTAGCTATATGGAACAAAATGTGACCAATGAGATTCCACGATGGGCGGGACTAACCAGCATGGCTTCTTAAGGCCTGTTTACGCCTGGTATTAAGATGCGTTTTGGTCGATCGGATCACAAGTGGACGACGCTAAATACAGGTGTAAACAGGGTCTAAAACTTTTGAGCTTGTCCACTTTCAACCACTTCCAGAGGTAGTCGAAAACGCATTCGACCGGATTGCTTTTGTAGTGTAAACACTAATGTGGTCGAATGTGTTCAAACAGCCACAAAAGACCGCCTACTATCCGCCTACTGACCTAATGTGTAAACATTTCGTGAAGCGCTCTAGCCAGACAGGATTTAAACTGTCGGCTGAAGACCCAAGTTTGGTTTGAAGACGAAAAACTTACCAAGCACAATGTTCTCTCACCATTCCTGAATTCTAACACGCACTCACGCAAAAGGTCACGAAAGGTCTAGAGATGGGTTATTTTTTATTCTTTGAACTTGAGCAATATATTTTTTTAGAATGATGTGTCATTCGCAGGACCAGCGGTCAAACACGTCCATCTAGCCTAGCGCATGTTAACATAGAAAAACAACGTAAAAGCAGCGCAGCGGAATGAAAAAAGGTGTTATTTGTGAACGGCTTCTTACGGTGATGATACACAGGGCAACTTTTTGAGCAATGTTGCTGGGCAATCTTTCAACCCCCAACCCTTCAACCTCCAAAGCTTTCATTGTGGAGCCTTTAAAGGGAACAGAATAGGGATGATCACTCCGGAATGGAACGTAGTTAGTCTACATATGATTGCTCACTGTGATCAGATGACCAAACAAAAAAATATCTTGGAAATGTCAACAGGAAAAATCTGCAAACTATTTTACTCATGTAATGTGATCTTTTTTTTCAACAAGTAAAAATGTTTTTCCATCAGGAACTGATTAGATCAGGGGTGCCCAATCCTGCCGATGGACTGTCCTGCACAGTTCAGGCTTGTTCGACTTGAACCGGCGCTGCACAGGCCGATCGGTTTATGACATCAAAGTAACCTACCGTGAGAGCGATTGAAAAGCATACGGAGCCGTCTACTCTCTAATCGCTCTCGCGGTATTTTGATGTCATTCACCGATCGGTCTGTGCAGCGCCGGTTCAAGTCGAACAATCCTCTCATCTCCAACCCTAATCAAACACACCTGAAGCAACCCATTAAGGTCTTCGGGATCACTTGAACATTAAAGGCAGGTGTGTTTGATTCGGGTTGGAGATGAACTGTGCAGGACAGTCGGTTAGATGGTTAAACGCATAGATATACATAATAAAGGCTAAATGTCTCACGGCGGAGTCTCTAACGTCATCACCCGGCGGCCATCTTGTCACAGGCAAGCTTTCTGTAAGGTGAGTGATCTGCACGAACACAAATACTCTTATCTCGCTGGAATCTTGATGGATTTACAAACGGTTTGGTCTCTTACAAACGTTATTAACGTGGCTACACTCTAAAAAATGCTGGGTTGTTTCAACCCAATTTTGGGTAAAATATGGACAAACCCAAACATTGGGTTAAAAATGTAATGTAAAAATTTAACCCAACTGCTGGGTTTGTCCATATTTTACCCAAAATTGGGTTGAAACAACCCAGCATTTTTTAGAGTGTATAATTCTGGATGCTTGAACATGTTGAAATATATAATATTATAATTATTCATAAGTACGCAGTGTCATAACTACATCTCTGACGTTTATAGCAAACCAACCCGTTTGAAAATCGGTCGAAAATTTAGCAAGTTATGGTTATTTAAAAAGTACATGCACCATTAAAATACAATGTTACGAGTGAGCGAGCTGACTGTGACAAGATGGCCGCCAGGTGCGGACGTCGACCTCCATTGGCCAGCAGCGCGGACGAGACATCTAGCCTTTATTATGTATATCTATGGTTAAAAGTGTCTCTTTATGGCAGGTAGTTGAAGGGGAGGGGCTAAAAAAAAAATAAGAGGGCTTGATGACGTCAGCTGAAAAGTTATTTCAGAGGCGGAGCAAGTTGTTACACTTGAAACATTAAAAAGAGCAACCTTTTCTTTGGAATAACTGTATTAAGAAAGTCGATAGGGTCAATGTTTTTCACTTTCACAACAACAGCTCTCTTGTTTCACATCACTCTCTCCATCGCTGAAAATCTCATCTTAAAAAACAAGTCAGCTAATTTCACACACGTGTTCGCTTGCACATCCAGCCACACTGAGGATCATTTCTCACCCGGTGAGTCATGCGCTAGATGACGTGAGCGTTCTGGCTGCCGCGCGGCTGTGTGACCCACGTTTGTGGCTTTATGAAGGAGACAGAGAACAGATTGGCTTGTCAGAGGCTCGTTTTCGAGCAATGTTTGGTTTAAGTGCTACATTGTAATGAAACTCAACATGATAGATGGAGTTCGCTGGAGCGGCTGCAGTGCTGACTCATACAGTGGAGAATGTGGAAGGGTCACTGCAAGCCGGAGGAGGAGGAGAAGAGGAGGAGGTTGGGGCCCCAGAGGGCCACAGGGACCCAACATCTGGAGAGCCGGATCAATCTGTAGTGACACCACAATGAGAAGGGTGTGAAACATGAGCCGGATCTGGAAGTGAAAGCTTCGAAAGATTAAATCCAGTCTGACAGTAAATAAATACTAGAGATACTGAAAGAGGTTTAGAAAGGAACAGGAATCCAGCGTCTGTCTGGGCCCGCAAATCTCAAAAACAGACTTGGCCTTGTAAAACTCACACATACACGTCTGCTTCAGTCATTAGCAAAAGGAAAAAAGCTGGAGGGAAAGATTAAGAAATGGAGCATTAGTTACTTCAAACTTCACCCAAACTCTTCTATACAACACTGCACCATATTAAAGCAGTTATTTTAACAATGAGGTACAAGAGGCTGTGACATATTGTGAATAAGATGTCGAGGTTTGGCTCGATAGCGGAACTGAGAATGTTTGAGTAACTAAAGACTTCAAATTTCAAAATTTGCACCTCGAGTCAGACAAAACTGGAATTTCACAAAATATTCATGTTTTTATAAAAGTCAATGCATAACAAAAACGTGCTGTACTTCTGATATAAGATCTATACCTGACATGTAAGGTTATTAGTTGGTCTCTTCTAGTGCTGTCCCGTGATATAGTCTATACTACATATTTTGCAACATCGTATTGACCAATTAGCATTCAAAATCAGAATGCTATGATCCACTTTATCATAAAATTTGTGGTGTATAATTCAAAAGCCTGCAACTGTAACACCACCGTCACGCTTATTAAACTGCTCTGTGATGGAGTGTGAATGCCACCTAGTGGACACTGTACTCAAACACATTTTTAGATCTGGTATTTTTGAATATTAAACTAGTCTTTGGGACAAAGGAATGATCAGAGTACATCATAGTAAAGATTCGGACTACTTCAAACAACAATACGCCACCAATCTAACATTAATCTTCTGTGACTTTCCAAGTGACAATAAATAAAGGGTTGGACAGGCGATTGAACAGTTAAGGACAAGGAAGGAAAACTTGTTTTAAACCATTCAATATACTATTATTATTATTCAAAATATTAGTTTATTAAATTATAAAAATAAGACAATACAGAAAATATTCTGAAATTATAATATTGTAATATAAGTATTTATGAATAATTTTATTTAAATAAAGTATTTATGAATAATTTTATTTACAGAACAAAAGTAAAATTATAATACAAATATTTATGGATGTCTTTCTTTGCTTTCAAAATCAAAAAGCTTTTATTTTGCAGAGACCTTAAATATAGCTCATGAAGTGCTGTCATAACTACAGTATCCAGGCATGAAATAAATGCATTTTAAATTAATCAAAAACAGCATTTTTTCCTCATTGGATTCCCGCTGGTCAGGTCTCGTCTCAGGTCGGAAAATATGGAAATCTATATAAATACGTAAAAATCCCATCCCTGCTTAATAGTATTTTGTATGTATAGCATGCACAGTATATTCTATACTGTATGCATGGAATACCCAATATTTGTCAATTAACCAGTGTATCCCAGAATGCAATACACTTTCATTTCTAGCGAGGCAAATAAAGCATTGGATTTACACAATTTTATAAAAAGTGTAAAACAACTGTTATGAGAATAACAATAAAAATATCAAAACATAGAATACTACAGTTTATGTAATGCATATGGTTTCACATCATAAAGTATAGTATGAAGTAAACAATACTCTACTCCAACTAGCATATTTCGAATAATTTCCAACACAGAATCAGAAGGCTATGATTTTTGTGGTTTATATTTTTCCATGGCAGAAACATTTTTGAAGCAAATTAATTTAGAAGAAAGCATTTGTGTGCGGATGAATCATGCACAATAAGACAGGGACTTCAATTTAAATACCATGCGGTTTTTAATGTCTGCTTTGAAGAACGTTTTTTGAAAACATACATAAATGACTAAAAATACAGTGAACTGAAAGTTTATTCGTTTTCTTAATGGTGCTGCATAAAAAGTAACAGATATATATTACACAAATCTTTATTTACAAAACAAGGTATTTATGTTTTGAACATATCAACATATTTACAAGAGCACATGTAAATATGCGCAGCCATCTACTCCAGTGTTTAAAGAGGACGCCACGTCTGCATGTTCACCTTCTTTGTGTTGGGATGACTTTATTTCCGCTGGTGGCCACCGGGATGAGAAGTTTCCGATACTCGAGCGGAAGATATTTCTCTATCAGTATATTCACAGGCGTACCATCCGTCACGAAGCCCTGCCTGAGAAAAACAACACAAACAGTCAGTCGAGCATGCTAAACATAGCCAATATGACTCCAAGGGGGGAAAGGCTGCTAAAGTGTACAAAAACAAGTTATATTGACCTATTATGCCCTTTTTCAAAGTCTTGATTTTGTTTTTGGGGTCTACTAGAATAGGTTTTCATGCTTGAATGCCAACGGCTTCGAGCGCGTTAAAAAAAATGTCACGCCCTTTATCATAACCGCGAGTTTCAACACTACTAGTTAACTCAACTAGCCTGGCAAGCCAGACTTACATCAAGATGTTTAGTCTGGCAACTCTCCATAGACGTGGCTTAATCCGAGGGGCGGGATCAACGGTTGTCTCTCAAAATCCCTCTGCACGTAATAGGATAGCGCTACAACCAACCAGAGCAACAAAGATCCGGTCCAGCAAAACTCCGAACACTTCTTCCTTTTTTAAGAATGACTTAAGTGCCGTTCTTTGCTCGTTTCTTAGAAAAAAACTTAACTCCAAGTCCTCCAGAGTCGCGGCCAAAGCCGATTCGAAAGACCGCTGTTCTCCATCCGCAGCCGCCATTCTTTGTTTTCAAGTGGCAGCCGTCGCAACTCTGTCGTCATATGTTAAGCCCGCCCCCGCCTACTCTATACACGACGTGATTGGCCTGACCCAATTTAGGTTTTTGCAGCTAGGTGGTCTATGGAGAGTTGCTAGACTGCCCTGGCTGCAAAATACATTTTGCTGCCGCTAGGGTGCGTCTAGATTTCTAGGCTATAACTCAACCAGAGCTCACCCCTTCCTTTTTTTGCATGTACTGGGTGATAATTATTTAAAGGAGGAATGTTGTGATGTGATGTTGCCAGAAAAAATGTCAAGAACAATGGAGGCGTTTCAGGGAGTTCAGAAACAGTGACACTGATATAGAGAATAACTCCCGCTGGAGGGACTTTGTTCTTTGTAACTTTGCAGACCTTTTTCATGCTCAAAAAGCAACATTACACACTAAAGAAAGGTGAAAAAAAAAAAAAAAAAAGCATAATCCTCTTTAATGTTTACCTTCTCATGAGGAGCTCAAAATCTTCAATCTCAATAGTTTTCCGTTTGGCATGAGTAGCGTATACATCCAGATCATCTGCTAGCCGTTCAAAGTACTTCTTAAGACTAAGGAATAAATAAATAAAAGCATTGCAGGAGACGTAACTTCAAATGTTCATGCTGAATAATGAAAATAACCCTTATTTTAGCACTTACAATTCATTAACGACAGGGAAGACGTCGCCGGCCACTTTGGTCTTGGCGAAATGCTTGAATACGCTCATGACGTAACTCTTGGGGAGAACATTAACCCCCGTCTGACGCTTCTTTCTGGGGGCTCGTTTGGTAACCTGAGGGGGACTGAGATAAATGGGTTTTAAATCTGCATTAGGATACACTATAAAACAGACAAAGGGAAGAGGACTGTTGTTGGTAAATACCCAGCATTCACTTCTTTAAGGACTGTGGGCATGGCCTGCGCACTAGGACTTGCGAACACTCTCCTCTGTCTTACGAAAGCAGGAGTTTTCATGGACAGTTCTGAAATAATGAAAAATATAATTAATGCGAAAGTAAATTAGCTGAATCGGATTTGCAAGGTTCTTTTTAATGATTCGATAAAACTGACTCTTACAAAAAATGTAAGAAAACATTTAACAATCTCTCTCTCTTGCTCATATATAAATAAAATGTATATACACACACACAGAGAGAGAGAATTTCATTATTTTAGTACAAGAACAAGGGCATCTGCGCATTGGTTGTTCACTGAAACCAGTTCACTGAAATTATCAATTCAAATGAACCTATTTGCAAAGAAAAAATGCAAAACGAAGACATAAAAAGTGTGAAAGTGGAAGTCACCTGCACTTAGAGCGTCGTCGTCATCATCATCATCGTCCTCTTCCTCCTCCTGAGGTGGTGGTTCAGGGCTCTGATAGGCTGGCTCAGAGTCCATCATCTCCTCCTCTGATTGGCTCACTTCCTCCGGGGCATCATGATGCTCTGCAAGCTCGGGCAAATCTTCCTCAGCCAGACGCGCCTCACGTTGTGATGACCTCCTCTGCTTAAACGTCGTGACATCTGCCAACGGGCTGCCCGCTTGTTCTCTTTCTTCATCTGTAACGTCCTGCAAACTCTCTCTGTTCCCGTCAACAAACTCCAGATGATCTGAACAGAAACACGTTAGCTTTTCAACCTACAAAAAAACCCTCTGAAATTATCAATTAATTTTAGTTTAGATACTATTAAAGAACTGCCCACTTAAACAGGAAGAGACATTCCTTGTAAAGCAACAGAACACAGTTTGCGTTTTAACGTGACATTTTGGGGGAATATAAATGTGCAATTTCTGTTTATTTAACCGTAATCAAAATTTGATGCCAGGAACCTCACAATCTTTAGCAAACACAACAATTATTGGTTGATATTCAAAAGTACATTCATTGATTAGCATCCAACATTGATAATTAGAAATGTTTCTTGAGCAGCAAAACAACATATTAGAATGATTTCTGAAGGATCATGTGACACTGAAGACTGGAGCAATGATGCTGAAGTCAGCTTTGCATCATAGGAAGATATTATTTGACAGATTAAATATATATATATATATATATGAAGAGTTCGGTTGCAAAACGCGATAAACGCCATTTTTTGACATTTGGATTTTATTATTGGAAATCACTGTTCAGATGTACCTTAACCTATGTGTGAATTGCTGCCATTAATACGATTTAAAAATGTACATTTTAAGCCTACTACAAAATTTATTTTTTCACAAAACGCAATATCCGCCAGCCACTTTTTACAAAGTGCGATATAGGCGGTTAGGCTGCTGCGCGAGCTCAGGCTGTCACGCGAGGAGAGAGTCACCGCCGGTGAAGTGCTCCGAGTTTGCTCAGTGATTTAACGATAATATCTAAACAAAAAACATATTTTTAAAAAGAGGATTTAATAGGCTAACTAAGAAACGTTTACCATTTAATTGTTTATACTGTAGGCGAGCTGTCAGTCACGTAGGCTACGTCACTGATCAACAGCTGCCTGTCAGTCAGAGAATCAAAGCTTCAGAGTCAAGCTAACGTTATGGATTTCGATTGGAGCCGGTCATTCCAGCTGCTGTTGGGAGAAAGAGGAAGGCATCATTTAAAGAAAATCATCAAAGGGAGAAGACCAAACGGGCAAGGCATTCAGGGGAGGGAAAACATCCAAAGATTAATTGTGGTCATCGTACGACACACACACGCACTCACGCACGCACGCGCGCACGCACACACAAAACATTGATTCACTAGCTTTTCTTAATGGCATTACAGTAGTAGAATATAGCCTAAGGTGGATATATAGCGTTTTGCAAAAAAAATAAAATAAAAAAATAATTATGTTGTGTAGCCTATGTTTTGGCCAAAACTAACTCAGAATCTTATTATTATTAATCAATCTTTGTATATACTATTCCATATATTTATGATGTATTGTTTTTTTAACCAATTTAAGATGTTTGACAATGTTAAGATAAATAGGTTGCATTTTGGCATGGTTTTTGACTTATTTATGGACATAAAATTAAATAAAAAATATCCTGGATTTGAAGAATATTGTGTCCCTGGCCTTTACTGAGCTCAAGTAATAGTTTAATGTACAAAAAATTGTGAATGAACTTGACTGTTGATGTCTTAAATAATAATGTCAAATAACCAACATTTCTCAAAATGGATATATCTCGTTTTGCAACGAAACTCTTCATATATATATATATTAAAAAAATATCCTTTCCGACACTAAACTCATTTGAGCCTTTAATAATCAGGTAGAACCTTGTGATTGTCATTTCAGGAAGTCTCATTGTTCTCACCTTTCTCTCTGGGATTCAGTCCAGCTCCGAAACTCTTTGTGACTCTAGTGGAGGCTGGAACTCCCGGGACAGCTCCTCCTCCCTCCGAGCGGTGAGCTCTGCGAGATATTCGCTCTGGATGATGTGATGCATCTGGGTTCTCTTCAATGTTCTCATCTTCAGCTTCCTCACCCTCTTCATGCTCATCTTCCACAACGTTCTCATCGTCAACTTCCTCCTCCATGTTTTCATCCTCAATTTCCTCCACGTTCTCATCCTCAATTTCCTCCACGTTTTCCTCCTCAACTTCGTCCTCATCCTCAACTTCCTCCACGTTCTCATCCTCAACTTCCTCCACGTTCTCATCCTCAACTTCCACAATGTTCTCATCCTCAACTTCCTCAACGTTCTCATCCTCAACTTCCACAACGTTCTCATCCTCAACTTCCACAACGTTATCATCCTCAACTTCCACAACGTTATCATCCTCAACTTCCACAATGTTCTCATCCTCAACTTCCTCAACGTTCTCATCCTCAACTTCCACAACGTTCTCATCCTCAACTTCCACAACGTTCTCATCCTCAACTTCCTCCTCCACGTTCTCATTCTCAACTTCCACAATGTTCTCATCCTCAACTTCCTCCACGTTCTCATCCTCAACTTCCTCCTCCACGTTATCATCCTCAACTTCCTCCTCCACGTTATCATCCTCAACTTCCTCCTCCACGTTCTCACCCTCAACTTCCACAATGGATTCCCGATCTTGTAGCTCCACATCCTGAGATTCAGGAAGTGATTCTGTCATCGCCTGCGTTGGAGCAAGTACAATATAATCTCCAGGACTCAAAAAAACATCATCTCCTGCTTCTTGTGATGAAGGCACCAACTCTTCCTCTTCCTGTGACGGTCCTACTGTCCCGTCTTTTTTTGAGTTGATGTAAAGCTCTGTGACATCACTGAGGCCGAGCGTGAACTTCTGCCATGAAGAATCTTCAAGAGTTTTTCCATCCTGAACCACAGAGTGATCTAAAGGACAGAGAAACTATTTAACATACAGACCAAACAAGACGGATGCATAATATCAGACTCAGTGTATATTAGGGTTTCACAATTTTGGGGGAAAATGTGATGTGTGATATTTCCAATAAAGCTTGCCATTGCAATTTAAAATGAAAAAAAGAAAGAAAAGAAAACCTCCAGGTTTGCTGTGTTTATTTGTAGGGTGGCACAATTTGGCCATTTTTTTTTAAATTATATGTCAATATGACTATAATAATAGTAATAATTATGTAGCAATAATTAGTATTATTACTACAACTACAAAAAAGCATTATAATTTTATTTTACACTACAGTACAAATGTAAAATTACAGCACTAATATTTATGGCTGCCTTAATTCTTTTTTAAACGCTAATCCATCAAGCTTTCATTTTTTGTCGGAAAACCGCAGGGAGTCCTTAAAGCGTATTTTGTTGACAACTGCTGGTTTATAAGTTCTTCTAAAAAGTTTGGGAGGATTGATGGTGCATGTTGCATTCGCATATGCACGTTATAAGCGACCCAAACTCAGCAGATGCAAAGATGCCGTTGCTAACCGAGCTGCTCTGAGACACCAAAAAACGTGTAAACGAATGCTTCACTCTGAAACATGCAGAACATACTATATTTAAATAAATTGCAGCCATTGAGATTTAATGATCATATTAAGGCATATCACGATTTTGGTTTTATTTCAAATAATTGTGCCCCCTTAGTGTATATAAACCTTGTTTCGGGCCCTGCTCCAAGCATCTCTGAACAGCCTCGTCAAATGAATCCATAGACGGCAGCTTCCGATTGGACACCTTCCGCTGGAGCCCCGCCCTCTCAGAGCGCTTATCCACAAATGGGGTCTTCAAGGTCAGGTTCAGCCCGCTGACAGAAAATAAACTTTAATTAATCACACTCAAAACACCTCATCATCTCTTACATCTTACAATTCAATGTCAACCATGTAGTTCCCATATAGTTCCTAATTATGTTAATAAGTTAGCAATTTTATTTACTTTCCATTGCCGGTTTCAGTGACCAGGCCAGTCTATTGGAAAATAAAGGACAAAGCATTTACCTCTTTGAGCCAGCAGACAAATCCAAATCATGAGATGTATCTGGTTTCTCTTGAGGGCCATCACCTCTGTGAGAGACGTGAGAGACATGCGAGACGTCCTCTGTGTTGTCTGAGAATGTAGAAAAGGGTTAGATGAGACCATTCCAATAAAGTATAGCCGCGTTTCCACCGAAATTACCCGGAACAATTTGTCCCAGGAACTTTTTTCCCAGGAACTTTTTTTGCCCCAGACCGGTTGCTTTCTGCGTTTACACCGCGGTCTAAAGTACCGGGAAGATTATAAACTGCGCGCGTCTGCTCCTCCCAGTCTGCGACGCACAGTTATCAGTTTTGAGCGCCACATTTATAATAAGTATGGAGGAGATTAAAATTGTGCTGCAGTTGTGTTTGTGATGTATTGCGGACATGAATGTGAGATGGCTGGGACGAACGCGCAGAAAATTTCCTGTTACACAAATACGTAACCTCGTCGTCGGTCCAGCTGTGTTTTAAAAAAATAATTAAATTCCATATTTGCAGACGGACAACTCTCGCGCATGAAGCCACGAACCGCAATAGATTTTTAAAAATGCCGGTTAAAATAGAATGCTGCGTGGAATCATCCAGTCAAAATGCGGCGTGAACACAACCAATCAGCACGTTCAGCGCACAAGTCCAACCCCCGAAAGTTCCTGAACTTTGAAAAAGTACTACCTCGCCAGCAGGGACTTTCTGAGGGGGAAATATTTACCCGGAACTTCATTTAGACCCTGGTTCCTGCGGTGTAAACACACCGAGTACCAGCCCAAAGTTCCTAGTTCCTGGGGAAAGTTCCCGCGGTGGAAACGCGGCTTATGTTGCACATGTGACAAATTAAAATTATGTGCTGATTGATATTCCACTATATATGCAGTACTCCTGTTTTCAATTCAAAATAGTCTTGATAACAAAATCATACAACAGGTGAGAATGAGTGAAGCACCTGGAAGTTGATCGAACTGTCTCTCAAACGCGGACACACTGAAGGCACGCTGTGGTTTCCTGCGGCTCAGTCCTCTGACCACATGTGTCAGGGGTTCAGTGTTCAGAGTCAGATCAGACAGCTCCACTCCAGACAGGCCTTCACTGAGGAAAACACAGACATGTGAACACAACGTGCAGAGAACTACAAGTACATGAGACTGAAGAGTTACTAACGTTCTCTCTCCGGCACTGGACACACTGGACTCGGCTGGATTCGGTTCTGCTATTTGCAGTGCAGGCTGACCCGACATCAGAAGTGATGCTTCAGTCTCTGAAACACACACACAAAAGGGCGAAACTTTAAAAAAAAAACTTTTTTTTTCTGCTTCAAATTCGTTTTAAACTACTAATGCAAACATTTGGGCTGGTGAAGCAAATTTACCGGTAGTAATATTTGACACAAAGAAGATTTTGCTAAATGAAATCTCATTAGAGTCACATTAATAACATCATCTTCTGATTATTTAGGTATTAGATATAATTACAGCTAAGCATTAAAAACTTGAGTGTTAATTATTTAGGCTACATAAAAAAAAAAAATGTAGTACATATTATTGTAAATATTAATTATGTTAGTCATTAATAATTATAAAATTGTAATTAAGCAACTGGATAACGGTGTATACTGAAGCATTCTGAAATAATGTGTAAACTTACAAACACAGATCAAATGAACTAAATACTACAACTAAAAGGAAAACATGAACTAAAACTTCAAAAAAACTAAAACTATTAAAATGAATTTCGTTGATTTGAATAAATCTAAAATTACGTAAATTAGAAATAAATTAAAATTTTAAATGTTGCCTTGGCAATTAACGGAAATAAAAGTAAAAAAAAAAAATCTTTAATTAATAAAAATTACAAAAAGCACATACCGGTAATAAAATTACTAAAACTTAGTTCTAAAATTAAAACTAAATATATATAAATGAAAGCGAATTAAATTAAAATATAACTAATATTTGTACTTTCCATGGCTTTTCCATGTTTGAAAATGAAAAATTCCCTGATATTTCCAGGTATTCCTTAGCAATAAAACCTCAGACTATATCTCTCTATTAATACACCCATCGGTTTTTCTTGACATTTATCAGTTCATTAAACTGAAACCTTTCCACTCACCCATCTGAATGATTCCTCTGAGCAGACCACGAGTCGTGATGTCCTCGTCGTACAGCGGGGACGGGGCAGGAGGGTCCGTCTTTGCCACCGTTGACCTCCGGCGTTTAGGTGAAGGGAGGGGTGACAGAGAGGCACTCTGGAAAAAAAAGAGGAAGGTGTTCAGGATGTGATTATGTAGAATATGCAGTTGTATATATAATAATTTATTAAACACCACACGTACCTCATGGAGCTTCTTCTTGAGTCTTTGACGTAAGGCAGATCCAGGACTCTCCAGACCAGGGGTATTTTTCACCCTCATGCTCCGCCGTACACTGGTTGAACTGAAACAAATAACAAACATTGAAAAGCAATACAAAACGTACAGAAAATTATATATATAAAATATACATATACACGGGTATGGGTATATATAACATTATATATATCAGAAAGTTATTAGTCCAAGGAAGTTTTGCATTGTTGTCTAAGTTAATGTTAAGTTAATGGCTATAATTCACAATTTGTATAGTTTTAAAAGGTAATGCTAAATAGAAAATTAATACAGACTTAACCCACAACCAGTATACAGATAGTAACGTTATAACTTTTCACTTATAACGTTTTTGTATTTAGTTGTTACCCAATTTACTCAATTTGTTTATAAAATGTATTTGTGTGAATAAACCAATTACGTAAACTGATTTTAAAGCAAGCAAACACATATACAATTGGGCTGGAGATTTTATATGTTTATAAAATGTAATTTAAGTGACATTTGAAATAAATGTAACGTTAACGTACCTTCTGGTTACAGGAGACCTGGGTAACTCTGTGTGCAGGACTCTCCTCAACAAAACCCGAGCAGATATGTCCTCTTCTGTTGAATCCATCGTTTCTTATCGTAGTTTATCACTAAATGAAAGATTTACAACCGCTAAAAACCCTAAACTACTTTAAATTGAAATGAAACAACAAAGAAAAACATCGTCGACTCCATACGTCTGAGGTTTGAAAAAATGGAAGTCACACTCCCGCTCGTTCGTTTAAGTGAATCTCGCGATATTTTGTCGCTTGCTTTCATTGGCGGTGAGGTTTACAGCACTGTAGTACCAGTTTTATCCTCAAGGTGGCGCACGACAACAGCGGTTCAGAAACCTGAATCCTCCATTGAGCTGCATTCAAATCTCAGTGCGATTTGTGAAGTATAATAAATTTGATAGCCTACCTAATATACATATTGAAAACATTTCCATTAATCTATATAAACTGATTCAAACTTTCTAGAAAAGACGAATATAATTGCTTCTAATAGAGCATTGTATTAACCATAGAATGGGGTAAATAACACGTTAATTACTACCGAGAAAAACTGAGTAGTTTTGAGTTTGTGTTCTGCATCATGCATTACTAGCCTATGTGCAAAAATATGCCAATAATATGAAAAAAAAACTTGGTTAGAGATGCCACGAAGTAAGTGGCAATGCCTTAACCGTATGTGTGTTGAAGGCCACTAGGACCTCTTCCATCCTTGTCAAGGGGAGTGCTAACCTTCTCTCCTTTCATACAACACAACTGACACGTGGTTTCTCAAAGAATATATAGGGGAAAGTGTGCCTGTAATTCGCAACAACGGTGACCAGTTTAAAAATAATATTTTTTTACCATACGTTATATATCACATATCGTTGTGTATACCTGTTTACATAAACGTTACACGCGTATTAGTTGGATTAATGCTTGATTTATGTTTTTAAAGGTTGTTTATGCGATCCCGAGGCGCCTTGCATGGCTTTCTCATTTGCATCTCGCATCTGCCGACCAATCATAACGACGCGAGAGGATACGTCACAGACTCTTGTCCAGGAAGTAAACAGTAGAGACCATGCGGTATAAAAGACGAGACGCGGGAGCAACAAGGTATCGTCTGTCTATCATTAACTAATGTGGAAAACCGGATCTTTGTACGTTATTTATACAAGTAGTTTTATGTTCTGAATGATTGTGCAACTTTGTAAGATTGAGTTGAGAATATTTATCTCATTTTTTTTAGACTGATAGAAGAACTAAACGTCTGTCGCGGCCGGCTGATTGATTGAAACTCGTGTGTTGCAGAAACATAACCCGAGACAAATGGAAGGAATGGCGGAAAGTGTGAAGCGTGTGCATGAGTATGCTCAACTCACTCCCGAAGAGGAATTAAGTAACGTTAGGGATTGTTTACCACTTTCAGAAACCCCGACTAACAGCAGCCCTCTTCCGAAAATGCGACGGGTATCTGAGCCCTCAAATATGGATATACTGAAGGCGATCGAGAGGTTGGGAAAAAAGCAAGATGGTATCATGGAGAAGTTACTGGAAATTGAAAGGACTGTTACATCCAATTCGACCCTAATATCCGAACTTTTCACCAAACTTGATTCGATTAACGATAAAACGAAGAGAGCTGTAACGTTAGTTAAAACGGACGAAGTGAGTGTTCAAGTAGAGACTGTGATCTCTGAAAACAAACAACTGTGGGAAAGAGTCGACGAATTGGATGATGTCGCTTATAAAAGACGCTGGAATTTGAAAATGTCTGGTATTCCGGAGGAGGCTGGAGAAAATGTGAAAATGATCGCAATGGATCTTTTCTCTCTTGTCTCGCCGGGATGTTCTCCAGACGTCCATTGACGTCGCACACAGAATCGATCCGAGGCGGATTATTGTGCAGTTTTTGTCACGCACTCATCGAAATCGCATCTGGTTGGACGCAACAAACACTGACATCCTCAAACAGAAAGGCATCAAAATAACAAGATCTGACACGACAGAGTAAACTTGCGGCCGCTGGTAAAAGTCAAGCCAGGAGAGATGGAAAGAAGACTAGTGAAGGATTTGTGAATCATGTTAACATTTGCTCTTCTTCATCCTTTTGAGTATTAAAAAAGTGACATTGAACTTTATCTTCATTCTTCAAGCACGGCTGTTACCTGTTTGCAAAGATGGTGTCTTTTTTGTTCTCACATGGCATAATGCATTAGTTATTTTATAGATTTTTATATTTTCAAATTCTAAGCCATTTGATAGGTTTTGTACTTTGTTCTTTGCTCGGTTACAGGGCAGATTGTTCTTTGTTCTCATTCGATGTCTTTTAACATTTCATGTTTTTCTCTTAATGTTTGGGGGATTCGTGACCTTACAAAACTAAGTCTCATTTTTATTTTGTAATTCTAAAATAAGAGGTTTATTTTCCACAATAAACTCATTCTAGTGTTAATGATGAGCCTTTGGTCAGCACAGTGTGGAGGTAAAACTTTGCACATGAGTCTACTCGTTCATAATTTTATTTTACCATCATTTTACTGGTAAAATTCTTGAGTCACATTTCTCTTTAAATGGCAGATTATTTTATATATATATATGGCTTTAACAGCTCTGATTTAAACCATATTGTTTTCCAATCTTTGACTACAAAACTGTTTGCTTTAAAGGTTTAGTTCACCCCCAAAAAAATTATTCTCCCATAATTTACTCGCCCTCAAGCGTATAGGTGTATATATGACTTTCTTCTTTCAGCCAAACACAATCGGAGTTATTATATTTTAAATCATATGTCATGCGTCGTCACACTTCCAATTGCGGAAGCCAGTACTTATAGTTCATGTAGTTTTAAATATGGATATTTTCTTACAAACAGACTTTGCTTCAGGCCTTTTTTAACCCCTGGTGCCATAAGGATTACTTTTATGATGGATGGATGTGCTTTTTTGGCCTTTAAAATCTATTCACTCCCATTATAAAGATTAAGCTTAGAAAAAACAGGATATTTTTTTATATAACTCTGATTGTGTTTGGCTGGAAGAAGTCAGTCACATACACCTATAGGATGTTTTATTATGAATTGCTAATATTTGTATTAATACTAGGGCTGTAACGATTAATCGAAATCCAAAATAAAAGTTTGTGTTTACATAGTATATGTGTGTGTATTGTGTATAATTATTTTGTATATATAAATACACACATGCATGTATATATTTGAGAATTATTTGCATTTATATACTGCATATATATTTTTATATGATTTATATTATATATAAATAGAAATATTTTATATATAAATAACACATTTTTATTAAATATATACATGCATGTGTGTGTATTTATATATACAAAATAATTATACACAATACACACATATATTATGTAAACACAAACTTTTATTTTGGATTTCGATTAATCGCGATTAATCGTTACAGTCCTAATTAATACATGTTTATAAAGTTAAAATTGTCAATGTTTAAATCATTTACCCTACTTTAGTGGATTAATTTTGTTTTGTGTAAAAAGTATAAGGTCATGCAAGTAGTTTCATATTATGCATACATACACGTTTTTTTGTTTTGTTTGTGAGGACATTGCATAGACTTCAATTGATTTCATATCCGGTTAATGATATTTTCTATGGCCTAACCCAATCCCTACCTCTAAACCTACCCATCACAGGAACGTGCAAAACACTACCGGTAGATGTAAATAAAAACATTTTGGCCGATTGTAAGCCTTTTTAACTAAGATCAGTAAAATGTCCTCACTAGTCAGTTGTCATAATATTTCACTATAAGTGTGAGGACATTTGGCCCTAACACATATAGACAAACCAGTACACACACACTCACACACACAGATGCACTGAGACAATATTGCTTTGATTTTCCCCTCTATCTTTAATTGGCACAATTAACACATACAAAGTATTCAGTGCTCCAAAAACACAAGCATAACAAACAGAACACAAAGACAAAAAGTGCAAAACAAACATTTGGCAGACCCCACCAAACAAGACCAAAAAAAAAGTTTAATTCAATTAGCAAAGCAGAGAAAAGAAACTGGGATGTTTTTATTAATCAAAATTTAAAAATAGACTCTTACCATGGATTGGTAGTTCACTCTTATTTATAGACGTGTACGTATAGATATACATATATATATTTATATTTAAAACTCTGATTTGGGAATGGTGTTTTGAAGCCCCAAACAGAGCAGGATAGGGGCCGAGGGCAAATGTTTCTTATCACTGATAGGCCGAATAAGACAGCTGTGTGTGTAGATGTCATATGGTATAACAGTGCTGAAAGGATGAAATGTTAAAGTTGTTTTGTTCTTGAAGAGAACCAGAGCACTTGAGACAGTGTGTATGTTCGGAAGACGGACGTAATGATGCTTTCCTCTTTAAGATGTTGTTCTCCGCTTTTCAAAACCTTTTCTCAATGATCACACATTTCCATATTTATACTGTAGGTTCGTCGATAGCGAGTCAGTCAGTTATTAGGAGATGCTGCTCAATTCATTCAACATAAAAATATCAATTCATCAATAAGCGCTTTATTGAACATAATAAAAGCATTCAGCATTAAATAGCAGATTTGTGGCATGTGCGAATTGTCATTTCCATGATGCTGCCTGTAGAGATGTAGATGTTTTGGGCTTCAAACCTACTTAACAATAAAGAGAAAATAAAAAATATCTAACACCTCTCCTGAACCCAATATGACTGTGAATTTAAAAATATATCAAAAGAAAAGTTAAAATTATTATGTGCCTCAAGGATGGTGAGTAGTCAGTGGAAGATGATGCAATTAAAAAATATTATCTCTTCACGACAGACATTACAGAAAGAAAAACTCCCCTTCGTCAAACCACAGTGATTACATTAAAAAGAAGAAAAAAAATCAGTTGAATTCAAAACCTCAAGCATGGAGTCCATTCTTCAGGTTAAGACAACCATACAAATGCCAAACACAGATCACATGATGCATGTTAAATGTCTGGTTAACCTGTACATTTGGCTCAGAGTACATTTAAACCCCTACGTGTGTATATATATACCTTTTTGCCAAGGTAACCGAAACCGGCCAATGAGGTTGCGGTATTCTCGGCTGGGTTCTCCACAGGGTAAAACCATGAAGGCATGAACAAAACAGCTGTCACAATAAATACATACCCATATCAACAGGACATTAGCATATTCATGTGTGTAAATATAGCTCCTCCCCTGCCTGACGACAAAAAAAAAAGCTCACGCTCGAGCATGACGATTGGACGGTGAAGCTGGTGAAGGAAGTCGTTAAATGAATGAAAATGTGAATCACTGAAGGGACGTTAGATAAAAATGAGTTAGAAAAGATGGCAGACAGACAGAGTATTAGTAATTGCACTGGAAGGGCGGAGACAGAGGAGGTGCCAGGGCAAGCAGACATGCTATTGGCCAGTGAAGCCCCGCCCCGCAGCTGTTATCTTTGGGAGGCGGAGTCAAAGAGTCTAAAGGGGGTGTGGCCTGATAAAGGAGACAGAATGTTTGACGTTATGAAGAATTCTATTGCTGCGTTCGGTTCAACTCGGCAAAAATTCAGCTTGAAACTTGGAAAAGTGCAACAGAAGGACACTTAAAGACATTTCACATCATACAAACAAAGCGGGACATGTGGTTAATGTTAAACAAAAGCTTTTAAGCACATAAAATGCAATAAGTTCCTACATTATATGTTTTTAGCGGTGTAAAACATAATGTTGATATTCATATACCTGTAAAACATATGCTTGCTTCCCCATTTTGTTTCTTTATACACTACCGGACAAAAGTTTGAAAAAATTATGTGTTTTAAATATTTTTGAAAGAAGTCTTTTAAGCTGAGGCATAAAAATACAATAAACCAGTAATATTGTGAAATATTCTTCACATGATCCTTCAGGAATCATTCTAATATCCTGGTTTACTGCTCAAGAAACATTTCTGATTATTAACAATGTAGAAAACAGTTAATATTTTTGTGTAAAACGTGATACACTGCCATTAAAAATGTATGGTAATTAACATAAAAAAAAAAACTTTTATTCAGCAAGGACACATTAAATTAAATCAAAAGTGACAGTAAAGACATTTGTATGTTTGCAAAAGATTTGTTTCTTTCTATTTTTCTAAGAATCCGGAAGAAAATACATTAGTTTCCACAAAAATATTAAGCAGCACAAATATTTTCAACATTGATAATACTAAGAAATGTTTCTTGAGCAGCAAATCATCATATTATACTGATTCCTGAAGGATCATGTGACACTGAAGACTGGAGTAATGATGCTGAAAATTCAGCTTTGATCACAGGAATAAATTACATTTGAACATATATTAACAGAAAACAGTTATTTTAAATTGTAATAATATTTCACAATATTACAGTTTTTACTGTATTTTTAATCAAATAAATGCACCCATAAGAGACTCAAAAACATTTAAAAATCGTAATTATTCCAAACTGTTAGTGTGCATCATCTTCCAAGCATCAAGATGTAGATGTCAAGTAGGAATACGGACAGAACGCAGCACTGAAGTGGTACCGCAAATTCAGCTCCTTTTACAGACCACGTTCCCAGTTCAGGATAGGTCAGGGAATCGGAAGCAAGACCGTTTTTCAAGCTGTTAAAGACGAAAACACACACACACACATACATACACACACACTCATTCGCACCAGGCTGAAAGAAACGTTAGAGCCGTTCAGCAGCGATGAAGAGCCGTAAAGCAAAATGATAAATGTAGATCATATTCACCTCATTATAAAAGAACAGACAGGTAATAAATCTAAATGTCATAATATTTCTCTGATTTGCTGTTAAAGTTCCTCTCTACAGCAGGAGAATTTAGGCCGAGAGGTCTCTATAGCCTCTTCTTTCACTGTTCCTCTCTTTATTTTGTGTCTGTCTCTCATCTGTCTCACTCTAGGGCGGTTCATGGAGGGTAGGCTGTAGTTTTCCTCACATGTGGCTGCTGTTTGCCCTGCACCACTGAGTCCTCCTTCCATACTTTACGAATCTGCAGTCATACAAACAAACAAACATATGAAAAACAAAAGAAAAGACATGTTAGACTTGGTGAAGTGATGAATTCATGCCCCCTATGAATGGCTTTTCACGCTATAATTAAAGGGATAGGTCACCCAAAAACAATATTTTGATTTAACATCATCATTTACTCACCCGCAATATTCGAAGATATTTCGAAGGATGTTTGTAACCAAACAGTTGCTGGTCCGCCATTGACTTCAATAGTTTTGAAAAAATAAATACTATGAAAGTCAATGGGGACCAGAAACTGTTTGGTTACCAACATCCTTATCATCAAATATCTTCTTTTGTGTTTAACAGAAGATAGAAACTCATACTGATTTACAACAACTTTGTGAGTAAATGATGACAGAATATTTCATTTTTGGGTGAACTATCAACTTTAACCCTGTGTTATATACTTTTTATGTCATTTTTATCCATGGGTTAAGCAACATTTCATGCCAGTGTTATTGTAGAATTATATATATAGTATTAGGCTATAGTGTATATTAATATTTTGAATTAGCTTTTATTTTTATGTTTTCAGTTAACATTTTAATTTTAGTTAAAGCTTAAGTAATTGTTATGTGTTTTGTAATTTTTATTAGTTTTCTTTAAAAAAATTTTTTTAGCTTTGATGATAATTTTTTATAGCTTTAGTCATTTTAGTACATCATCTTTATTTAGATGCCAAGGCAACATTTTCATCTAATATTTATATTTGAATTTATTACAGCTTTATTGCAATTAAAGTGCCCCTATTATGCTTTTTCAATATTATAGTTTCAGAGATCAAAGTGCAGATCAATGGGAGTTATTGTCTCCTAAAAGAATGAATCAATACTTGTTACTGTACTGTTCATCATTACAGTTCGTATAACTGTGTATCAGCTGCTGAGGAAGATCCAGAGCTGAAATTTAGATATGGTAATGGATGTTTCATTTCTGTGCACAAATCACAACAGACTGGACCATCTGACCAATCAGAGCAGAGTAGACCAATCACCACAGACTGGACCATCTGACCAATCAGAGCAGAGTAGACCAATCACCACAGACTGGACCATCTGACCAATCAGAGCAGAGTAGACCAATCACAACAGACTGTACCATCTGACCAATCAGAGCAGAGTAGACCAATCACAACAGACTGTACCATCTGACCAATCAGAGCAGAGTAGACCAATCATAACAGACTGGACCATCTGACCAATCAGAGCAGAGTAGACCAATCACCACAGACTGGACCATCTGACCAATCAGAGCAGAGTAGACCAATCATAACAGACTGGACCATCTGACCAATCAGAGCAGAGTAGACCAATCATAACAGACTGGACCATCTGGCCAATCAGAGCAGAGTAGACCAATCATAACAGACTGGACCATCTGGCCAATCAGAGCAGAGTAGACCAATCATAACAGACTGGACCATCTGACCAATCAGAGTAGAGTAGACCAATCACAACAGACTGGACCATCTGACCAATCAGAGCAGAGTAGACCAATCACAACAGACTGGACCATCTGACCAATCAGAGTAGAGTAGACCAATCACAACAAACTGGAACATCTGACCAATCAGAGCAGAGTAGACCAATCATAACAGACTGGACCATCTGACCAATCAGAGCAGAGTAGACCAATCACCACAGACTGGGCCATCTGGCCAATCAGAGCAGAGTAGACCAATCATAACAGACTGGAACATCTGACCAATCAGAGCAGAGTAGACCAATCACAACAAACTGGAACATCTGACCAATCAGAGCAGAGTAGACCAATCATAACAGACTGGACCATCTGACCAATCAGAGCAGAGTAGACCAATCACCACAGACTGGGCCATCTGGCCAATCAGAGCAGAGTAGACCAATCATAACAGACTGGGCCATCTGACCAATCAGAGCAGAGAAGACCAATCACAACAGACTGGGCCATCTGACCAATCAGAGCAGAGTAGACCAATCATAACAGACTGGGCCATCTGACCAATCAGAGCAGAGCAGACCAATCATAACAGACTGGACCATCTGGCCAATCAGAGCAGAGCAGACCAATCATAACAGACTGGACCATCTGACCAATCAGAGCAGAGTAGACCAATCAAAACAGACTGGACCATCTGACCAATCAGAGCAGAGTAGACCAATCATAACAGACTGGGCCATCTGACCAATCAGAGCAGAGCAGACCAATCATAACAGACTGGGCCATCTGACCAATCAGAGCAGAGCAGACCAATCATAACAGACTGGGCCATCTGACCAATCAGAGCAGAGCAGACCAATCATAACAGACTGGGCCATCTGACCAATCAGAGCAGAGCAGACCAATCATAACAGACTGGACCATCTGGCCAATCAGAGCAGAGCAGACCAATCATAACAGACTGGACCATCTGACCAATCAGAGCAGAGTAGACCAATCAAAACAGACTGGACCATCTGACCAATCAGAGCAGAGTAGACCAATCATAACAGACTGGGCCATCTGACCAATCAGAGCAGAGCAGACCAATCATAACAGACTGGACCATCTGGCCAATCAGAGCAGAGCAGACCAATCATAACAGACTGGACCATCTGACCAATCAGAGCAGAGTAGACCAATCAAAACAGACTGGACCATCTGACCAATCAGAGCAGAGCAGACCAATCATAACAGACTGGACCATCTGACCAATCAGAGCAGAGTAGACCAATCAAAACAGACTGGACCATCTGACCAATCAGAGCAGAGTAGACCAATCATAACAGACTGGGCCATCTGACCAATCAGAGCAGAGCAGACCAATCATAACAGACTGGACCATCTGACCAATCAGAGCAGAGTAGACCAATCAAAACAGACTGGACCATCTGACCAATCAGAGCAGAGCAGACCAATCACAACAGACTGGATCATCTGGCCAATCAGAGCAGAGTAGACCAATCACAACAGACTGGACAATCTGACCAATCAGAGCAGAGTAGACCAATCACAACAGACTGGACAATCTGACCAATCAGAGCAGAGTAGACCAATCACAACAGACTGGACAATCTGACCAATCAGAGCAGAGTAGACCAATCACAACAGACTGGACAATCTGACCAATCAGAGCAGAGTAGACCAATCATAACAGACTGGGCCATCTGACCAATCAAAGCAACGTAGGCTCTCGGAAAGGAGGGGTTTAGAGAGACTAAATCTTTGAGAAATGAGGTGATGTAAAATGTATATTATAAGAGACTGATGCATGTACATTTATTGTAGGAGATCTCCAAAACAAAATGAGGAAGTTATAAAATAGCATAATAGGGGCACTTTAATGGTTTTAGTTTAAGTTAACATATATACTGTAATAACAACACAGTTTCATGCTTGTAATTTTAAAATCAAATGTATACAGTGATTAACCCAGGATAAACTAACAGTGTGAAACATGGAACAAGAGAATCCCAGGTTAAAAATGGCCACGATTACAAGAGTGAAAAGCCCATTTGAATGCACACCAAAAACACACACATATGAGATTTAATGTATATGCTTATATGAGCTGTACAATTACAAAATGGACTGAAAAATGACAAGATAAACACGTAGGATTGTGTGTAGTGTGATTTAGAATATGCATGAATTGTTGGCAAGAGTAATGAAATCTTCTCGGTTGAATTCAAGAACAAATGCGTCCTGAAACACTCAAACATGCAGAGAAGCCCTCACTCAGACAGGCAGGTTTGCAGAACCAGAGGACTCAGGTGACGTGTAATGTGTTTATATCAATAATCAGATCAGCATGTAGGTTATCTCTCTGCTGGTTTGTGAACTGGATGTTTTTTTGTGTGTGTGTGTGTGTGTGTGCACGTCATTTTGCAGACTTTTATAACTTAAATGCGGCGTACAGTAAGTAGGTTCATGCTTGTTTAAACTGAAATAAACTTCAGGAAATCACACTCGTGCAATATTCAACTCCAACTGTTTCAAATGTCTAAGGTATTCATATGCAATTTGAGGCATCTTAAAATGGAAGAGAAATTCAAGATCTCTTCATTCTCTCTCTCACACACACACACACACACACACACACAGTTAATGCACTCATCTAGTACTCCGTCTCACCCTCAGAAAGATAAACCCTTGTCCAGGAAAACAGCTCTGTGAGGAAACATTCAGAAACGTTTCATGCGTCACATTTCACAGCTAAAATCAACTCAGCTCTCATTCAGGAATAAAGATGAGGAGCACCGAACATGATTGTGTCGTCGTGACTCAAACTATATGATTGTGATTCTTGAATGAATATAGTGATTTTACTCATTTAAATGGTTGCATTGTGTTTTTCTGTAAACTTTTATGTATCATAAGTTTTTTTTTCCAAGGTTATTTCTTCTTGTTATGAATATCTACATCAACTATACACTGTAAAAAAAAAGATTTTTTGAATCTTAAAGATTATTGAAGTAAAAAAAATGTGTTTAATTAAATATGTTACAGTACTTCTGAGTGAAAAAAATGTCTACACCAACTTTTTAGGTGTATGTATTAAGATTGAACACAGTGTGAACGAATAATACAGCTAAAGATCCATAACGGCAGTCTCTATCTAACACGTATTAGCAAATGATGTGCTTTTCACAAATATATTTAAAGGCATGATGATGGTTTACTAAAGAAATTCTACTTATGCTACTTGTAAACTGTTTATTATTACTAGTGCTTGAGCTGATGTCAATGTTTGATCATCTTTTTTGGGGGGGGAAACACCGGCATAAGGTCCGGTTCACACAGAGCGCGTTTTGTGGTTAAAACGTGAGATGCAGGTCAGTGGAGCGAGAGAAAAAAGCAAGGTCTAGAGACTCGTTCTTAAAGTTTAACTTATTTTAACCTGAGTGCCGTGTTTTTTATCATGTTGTGTCATGAGCGAGACGCTGCAAAAGATGCGAGACGACAGTCGTGTTACATTGAAAACCAATGAAAAAGTAGAGCGGTGGAATGGAGGAATGTGTTCTGTGTGAACGGCCCCTGATTTGACGTTTTCCTCCAAGAGCTAGGCTGGATCTTAATTTACAATTACTTTATTATATATGAAAACAGTACAAAAACTTGCATGTATCTCCTCGTATGTGTGTGTTGCATTTTATTGGAGCGATCTAACATGCACTGCTATTCAATACGACAAGATACTACCGCCATATGAAACTATGGTGGGCTAATATCTAAAACCATCATGTGCTAAGACACATACAGTAATAGTGCTGCACGATTCTGGTTAAACTGAGAATCACCACGTTTTACTTTCACACAGAGATCACGAGTCTGAACAGACAACTAAACAAAATAACATGTAATTTACTAATTGATAATTGCTGCAGTCCACTTAAAATGTTTAATTCATTTGAATTGATTCAATGACTCATTTATAAATGCTTCACTTGTTTCATTACTGGATGAATCAGCACATTTGAATGAATGATTCAATGACTCACTCATACAGGCGAAACTCGAAAAATTTGAATATGGTGCAAAAGTTCATTTATTTCAGTGATTCAACTTAAAAGGTGAAACTAATATATTATATAGACATTACATGCAAAGTGAGATATTTCAAGCCTTTATTTGGTATCATTTTGATGATTATGGCTTACAGCTTATGAAAACCCCAAATTCAAAATTAGAATATTGTGAAAAGGTTTTCATAATAAGCCATAATCATCAAAATTATAACAAATAAAGGCTTGAAATATCTCACTTTGCATGTAATGAGTCTATATAATATATTAGTTTCACCTTTTAAGTTGAATTACTGAAATAAAATGAACTTTTGCACGATATTCTAATTTGTCAAGTTTCACCTGTAAATACTTCACTTGATTCATTACTGGATGAATCAGTGTTTTTGAACGAATCTCTTGAATGAATGATTCAATGACAAATACATTTGTTCAGAAGTCTTATCACCTGGTGGCGTAACAATGTAATCAATACAATCGCTGAAGTGAAGTTACTTTCAAAATGGGATTTGCTCTATTTTTGTACACATCAGTGTTTATATCCAAACTATAATCTTTGATCTCAGTACTTCTGTGAGAATATGAATATTTGTAACACAGAAATATCGATACTCGCCATTTAAGAATGAGATCGCGTGGGTGTTCGAATATAAAGATCGCGATCTTTTAACGATGAATCGTGCAGCTCTACACAGTACAATCATTTAGTCATTCAGTTTCAGAAAAAGGTCTGTCCGCATTAATAAAAACGGTCACATTCATGGCTTGGAGAGAGTCAGGATCGAACACACACGCTAGATGTCTCCTTTAGGGTTCATAAACACAAACAGACTCATGAGCTCAAAGGACCTAAAGCTCTCGTTCATATGTAGGTTATGGCACCTTTGGCGTTGGAGTCCAGAAAGACCTCGACGTAGGACGTGGGGACGTAACCCTCCTCTTCCTCGTTTCTTCTAACACGCGTCCATCCGTCACCTTTGTCTTCCTCTATTACATACAAGAGCTCACCCTCTGTTACTGCGATGGTGCCTTCATTATGACCTACAGAGAAAAGAGATGGGGAAATAAAGATATATCTGGAGTCTTTTACTCAGCAAGGACATATTACATAGTTTCCAAAGATTTCTGTTTCAAATAAACGCTGTTATATTGAACTTTCTAGTCATCAAAGAATCCTGAGCACAACTGATTTCAACATGGATGATAATCAGAAATGTTTCTTGAGCAGAAAATCATCACATTAGAATGATTTCTGAAGGATCATGTGACACTGAGGACTGGAGTAATGATGCTGAAAATTCAGTTTTGCATCACAGGAATAAATTACCACTAATAATACTAATAATATTTAACAGTCTTACTTTTTTTTACTGTATTTTTCATCAAATAAACACCTTGATGCAAGTATGTAGACAGCAGACAGAGAGGCAGTTCACAAGGTTTGAAGCAAAGCCCATATTTTTGCTATAAATGTTTGTTTATGCATTTATACATGAAATACCTTCGAACGGGTAGATGGCTTTGCAGGTGCCGATGGTCGGTAGCATTTCTTCGTCTGGGTCATCAAACTCATCTCCGGACTCCGCTGTTTCTGGCTGGACTTTACTCTGGACCTCAGAACTCTGTTCCTCTGTATAACTGCCATCCGGACTGCTCCATCACACACACGCACACACACACACACGTAGACAATAACTATAGCAACTGTTTTGAAAGTATGTGCATGTATTTGCTTTAGGGATTATTGTTGAAAAATGTCCTCAAAAATACTGTAAAGCATCTTAAAACTGATATGCAAGGACTGACGTCACTAGTTAATGTCCTAATTAAAATCTAAAAATGTTGTCTTTAAAAGCTACATGCAAAGTGACAAGTTCTCAGCTTCAAGTAATTGCTCTGTCCTCAGTGAAAATAAGTAAAGCTTTATTTATATAGCACAAAAAGTGTTTACAAAGTGCTATATGAACGTCACCTCATGCTTTTATACATTTTAGAATGTTTCTTTTATATATATATATATATATATATATATATATATATATATATATATAAAAGAAACATTCACATTTAATGTTACACAACAGAAGATATTTTGAGAAATGTTTGTAACCAAACAAAAACAAAATAAAACAAAAACAAATGGAAAACAAATAATCAATGGAAGTCAATGGGGTCCATAAACTGTTTGGTTAAAAACATTCCTCAAACTATCTTCTTTGTGTTCAGCAGAAGAAATAAATTCATAAAGGTTTGGAACAACTTGAGGGTGAGTACATTTTTGGGTGAACTATCCCTTTAAGTGAAATACTATAGCAATAATCAGGACATTTTTAATGGATTATAAAAACAATGAAATTCCATTGTGGACGAAGCTAAGGCAGTCCTCACAAGTTGAGGCACACAATGTGTGTGTGTGTGTGTGTGTGTGTGTGTGTGTGTGTGTGTGTGAGTGTGTACCTCTCTCTATCCTGCGCGCAGTTGTTGTTGTTGGTGGTGGGTGGCGTGTTGTTTTGGGTCTCGTACAGGACACTTGTCCGCCGCGGAGGGTCACTCTTCACCGGCATCCTTCCTTCGACCTCCGCTAACCAGCCCTAGAGCACACACACTCATTTACACTGAACTGAACTACTCATCCAGGCCTGTGCTAAATATATTTCAAGATGTTCATTTTCACGCACCTCAAATTTCTGTGCCTCCGCTTGCAGTTTCTCAATGTTGTTGGCGATCTCTCCTAACCGAGGGTCCACGCTGTTGGGATCCCCCATCTGTGGGTTCTTTATATACACTTCCTTCATTTTAGTCAAAGCATCTCTGCCAAGAAAAATTACACATAAATACACATTTTTGCCCATCAAACCCTGGCCTAGTCAAAATTAATATGTAAAGCATTTCGATTGGAATTTCATAATTAGGAATCAAATAAAAATCCTGCTGAAGAATCAAATAATATTCTAAAGGACTTGATCTTCTTGAGTCTTATTGAATATTGTTTATGGTTTTTATTAAAACCCATTTTTATATCGTATTGAAAAATAAAGAGGAGTTATATGAGGTTTTAAAAGCCCAAAATATTTGATTTAAATAGAATTTTGATGTCCTAAAGATATATTTTATTCTCTTAGTAATCATAATGCAATTGGAAACCATGTGTTTTTAAAAATAAATCTTGTTTTCTTTGATGTCATGTTGGAATATGAAAAGAAATTCGATCCTTTAGAATTAATTTCAAATTATAACAAAAATTCCAATTGGATTCCTTTAGGATTTTTTTTAACATTATGTTATTTAACATTAACATTATACATGCACTTTTGTTCAAATGAAAATATTAAATATTATACAATTATGCATACAATAATTAAATTAAAAAAAAAAAAAAAAAGTGCTGGGAATAAAACTGGGTATGAAAATATAAAACAAATGATAACACTTTACAATAATGTTCCATTTGTTAACATTAGTTAACAATATTATAGTTAACATGAACCAACAATGAAAAATCATTCTAAAGCACTTAATAATCTTAGTTAATGTTATTTTCAGCATTTACTAATACATTATTAAAATCAAAAGATGCATATCTTCATATTATCTAACGGACCTGAGCTAACATGAACTAACAATGAACATGATGCATTTTATTAACTAACATTAACAAAGATGAATAAATACTGTAATAAATGTATTATCCATTTGTAGCTAATGGATTAACTAACATTAACTAATGTAATCTTCCTGTAAAGTGTTACCAAATAGACACTTTGTAAACTCACAAAGTTTTTATAGTCTTCTTATTCAAAGAGTCTTTAAACACTGTGAATGTGTCCTTTAGGATTTTTTGTGTGTGTTTCTGTTATGTGTGTGTTTTGTCAGCATACCTCTGGTCCATCTCTTTCTGTATGTCTTTATTGATGTCGTCGATCTTGGCCTGAAGCTTCTTCCTTCTCTGCTCTGGAGGAAGATGACTGAAGTCCTCCGGATTCGAACCCTGAGAGGAAAGACAGAGAGGGAGACAAACAATGAGTATTTGAACCTTAAAAAACAACACTAGAATCTACAAATACATAAACAAAAAATATGCATAACCTATGTATAAATAGGGAGGGTCAAACCAGGCCACATCCAAACACATCAACTGAATATTACGTATTCTTCTGTTCCTGTCATCTGGTTGGCTAGCTAACTTTGGTAACGAGCCAATCAGCTTTCAAAGCAGGTGTTTATCAAAGGCAAACTAGATGAGCTAATTACATCTAAGATCAATGATTGACAGAACCTATTCAGTCCAATGCCAACAACAGCATTGATTAAACGGTTCTCATGAAATAAACTGTTATCTTGCTCGCTCATCTCTGAAACCTGATTCTGGTTGATCGGATGTGGTTTGCATCTGTCCTTATGTGCCCTCTCTCTCTCTCTCTCTCTCTCTCTCTCTCTCTCTCTCTCTCTCTCTCTCACTCTCTCTAATTTCCTCCTCCTGTCTACATTAATGTATCGATTCTCTGAACACTCGAGTTGTGTTTTTTTCCACATTAGTTCTCTCTGACTGGCAGTATTGGCCATGCTGATCGCAATCTCATGGTGGTGCTAAAGAGCCGTGCGTTTGGGGACGTTAAAGCCTCTGCAATACTTATTCTAGCCTAAAATTGGACCTGATTTATTCACGGCATCTCTCATTTGAGCTTGGACTGAATAGGTGCATGGCTGTGTCTTTTCCTCTAATCTCACCCACTGTTCAATGCAAATGTCTAACTAAAAGGTCAAAGGTCACAAGGCAGGCACAGCGACCTTACCCCTTCTTCCACGCCACCGTACTGTCATGCAAACAACAAACATCCAGATTTGACTGTGCATGCATTGCATTGTCACTCGAAAATACAGTTAAATAAACCCACAAACTCACCCCAGGCAAACTTGAATCTACACAAGCACACAACACACATGCTACAATCACTTTTGTACTCACCCTCTTCAAAAACAAAGACAAATTGTTCAAATAAAATGTTAATTGTGTAACATTTGATTATTTAAAAAATGTTTTTTATTGAAAAAAATGTGATTTAGAATCTCAGAAATCAACTGAACCATTTTAGAATTAAATTATATGGATCAATATACACATATCTATAAACATAACATTAAAAACAGACATTACATGTGGTATAATATTCAACTGTAAATCATACTAATTTACGATTCAATAATCAGATGTAAAAATCTTTGGGCGGGGCTAAAGTAGTAAGATGCTCTGTGATTGGTTAAGATATTTGATATATTCTAATCACTGATAATTATAATACTTGAAATAATTGACACAAAATGGTATTTTTTCACCCTCATATCATTTAAAGAGTGTTTGACTTAATTTCTTCAGTGAAACACAAAGGAAGATATTTTGAAAAATGTGTACGCTGCTCTTTTCCATACAAGGAAAGTGAAAGTGAGCATCTCCTTTTATGTTCCAAGGAAAATAAAATAAAAGTCAAACAGGTTGAGGATGACACGAGGGTAAGCAAGTGAAGACTGAATATTTATTTGGCATGTGAAATTAACTTACACTACAAGTTATTAACTGATGAAACAGAATCTCTAATACCGGGTTCAGACTACATGATATCAGCCCGACTTCATAGGGTGTCGCCGTAATTCATAAATGACAATGGCCGCCGGGACACAAGAATTGATCGTTTTATCTCGTATAGTGTGTCGTAGTGGACGAAGATGCCACATCATGGCGTCCCAAAAGAAAGACAAGCATGTGCAAAAAAAAAAATGGGGGGGGGGGGGGGGTTCATTTAGTCACATCTGTGACATTGACCAAAAGAAGCACAGAAGCTCCTCCGTACACAGCTTGCTTTCAAACAGGGCGAAACGAAAGAAAGACGATGGCATTGGTATTACTCCTGCCTGTATGATGTTTCCTCGATGGACTATCATGACAGAGTAAATAAAAGATAAAAGTGGCGATAGCGAAGGCACTTCAGCAACTCGGTGAGTACCCAATTTCCGTATGGAGAATTTTTTTTTTTGTACTTCAGAAAACCCGATTGTAGCGCACTATTAAATGTTTGTTTACGCTCTTGTTTCCGGAAGTCAGTCGCTAGTTCCACCTCCTCGAAGACATCACGCACGGTCGGGAAGTAACGTGTAATCTGACATGTTTCTTGTCCACGACACAACAAGAATTTAAGAGTCAAAATCGCATAATCTACAATTGTAACAGACAAAAATATTGTGTAGTCTGAACCTAGCAAAAGATACATTCAAAACGATCACACTTCAGCACATCTGGTTAGGGATCAAAATTAATCAAGCTGTTCGAAATACATTATCAGGGAAAACTGAACAGATAAACAAACACGAGGACAAAAAAAAAAGCGGGTTTCAGATCACCTCAATAAGGTTCCGCACGTGGGCATTGAGTGAGAGCTACACAGAGGGACAGTCACCACGGCAACAAGACAAAACAAAACAAAAACAGACATCAACAAAAAAAGATAAATGAGACAACAAAATGGTTTTGAACTTAAACACACACAAAGGTAAAATTATACAAAAAAGACCAACAGTTTCGTTAAGCAAAAATATTGATACAGGTTGAACACAAAAGGAACAAAGTGATGTTAAAGGACCATGTGTTACTATAGCGACGGACATGCTACGGTCATGCCGCTACTACTATGCTAACTGAGGTCATGCTTACCAGCTTTAGAGAGAGCTTCTCATGGGCGAAAAGAGAGAGCGATCGAGGGAAAGAACCGAGAGAAGAGAGAAAACATCAGAGGGAGAAACATCAGACCGCTGTACACGTCATACACACACACACATGCAGGTGTGTTCATGGGTTATGATGATGTCACCGGTGAAGCTCACTACATCACCTCCTCACACAATTCAAACATGGCTGGCCGTCATAAGACAGATATTCGCTGGCAGAGCCACGTGAAATTTAGCTGAAAGCCTCACTTTGGCACATGAACGAGGAAAATATCGCATTAGCGGAAGTAAAAGCCTTCTAAATACATGTCCGTGTGTCCACTAAAGCGTGAAGAAGCGCTGAGCGTCTATTTATAGTTTTTTTCTGGTCGGCGAGAGTTGAAAAATGTTTAACTTCGGGTGAAACTCGAAGAGCTCATCACTGTCACTTTTTAACCAATCATCCAATCACAGTGGAGGAGGGGCGGGACAAATATCACCCTGACCAACCGCCACATCTTGCTTGTATAACGACGACATGACAACAACAAGCGCGACAACAAAACATGTCAACATTTTTATATTTAGAAACCAACTATCTGCAAAATCAGACACTAGTAACCAAAGCCTAAAACTAACTTTTTGCCACACCTGTCAATGGCAAGTGACTTTAAATAATAATAAAATATATTTTACTGGCCATTAAACTTTTTTTTTTTTTGACACCAAAATTTTAGATACCAGTGAAAATTCACAATTCTCTATTCTAATTTCAATAACACAGCTAAAACTACTAGCCTAACTAATATACATATAATACATTAATAAAGACAAGTACAGTAGTTTTTAGGTAGGGACAATGAATAAAGTAATCAAATGTAAAATATCACTGGATAGTCTTTACTGTATAAATTAAACAGAGATTAATCCTTATTAAATTTTCAATTTCAGTCGAGAGCAGAGCAGTAAATGATTTTTTCTTTGCCCTTTTTTGTTTGATTAACATTAAAAAAGCAGGAATATTAGGCTGCTGTCCCTTTAAGACCTGATGCACGGGTCCAGTACTGATACACATGCGTTGTCTTTCTCAACTGTTTACGTTCACTCAATCCATAATCGACTGTGTTTACTAGGATACTCGCCGAGACGGACAGTTATTGACATAATTTTGTGTGAATATGTCTGTTCAAGCGCAAAAAGACTCAAAAAGCTAATTTCAGTATTTGTGTTGATGTCTGGCTAAAAACACTTTGGTGGACACATGACTTTTCAATTTGTTTTAAAACCTTTCAAATATTCCAGAATGTTCTAAATATTTGTTTAAATGCACAGAGGAGGTTAAGTTGATCATTTAAATAATGCAATATTAAAAACAAATAACAATATTGTACCCCAATTATGCAACAAAGTTCAAAACATAATTTTGTATTTGTATTGTATTCGAGAGAAACTGATATGTAATGAGAAAAAAAAAAATAGGATGCAATTTGATTTTATTCCATCAGGAATTGATTGGCATTCCCCTCTGATGCAGTGAACTTCAGCAGGGACCAATGAACCGATTATTACGCAGAATGTTATAGGGTCACATGAGGATGACATCATCAGTCTAACGCAATAGTCAGCCAACAAACAGAACACGACAGGGATGGGTGTACGAGAGAGAAGACAGAGGAAAGAGGAAAGAAACAAAAATGAAAATATATACTATAGATGGGCTCGTTTTTGAGACAGCCATCACAACAGAGAGGATTCTGGGTAATTGTACCCGAGTAGAGATCTCAAATCAAAACTACGTATGAAGAAAAGGTAAAAGTGTGGTAAAATGTGAAGTAAAAGGCTAGTTTCAACCGTGTAATATGTGAATAAGTGGGTGAACACCTGAGATTACTAAATTATTCATCATAAGAAAATACCAGGCATAAAAACATAACATAAATTGAGCATGTATGTAAATAACTATGCAAATAAAATAAAAAATTAATATATAATTAAAAAAATATATATATATACTTTTTTTTTAAATATGTCGTTAAAAATCAACTATTATATATATATATATATATTCATTCATTCATTTATTTATGTTGTTCACCTTGGAATAAAGTGTGCAAATAATGCAAATAAATATTATTTTTATATATTACATAAATATATCTAGCCTACTCTAATTTAAATGAAGCAGTGAGGGCAACACTGATTTTGAGATACCTTGTGAAGCTATTTTTCATAAGACTTGGGACATCATATTTTAGGGTGCTCAAACTATGGAGCTATTGTCTGAAATTGGGCAAATGTATTTTGACAAACGCATAAACGCACTGACAGGACGTACGATTCAACATGTTTAAACACTTCTCAAAACAGGATAATCAACGTGTTTGTAACGGACATAGATATCAAATACAGACAAGATTGTTTGTGTGAACGTGATTGCACAACATCCAATATATCAAAGCAGCGAAATGACACCAAAAGGGGTGAATTCTGAATCTGTGTGTGTGATAAAGTGTTACGAGCACCGGAAGGGTCAAAGTTGATCGTGAATGCGCTAGGCTAGCATTCAGGAGTCGCACTCGTGACACTTCGAGAATTAACCCCTCCCACACAAGCTGATTTGCTGCCGGAGCACAGGGGCGGAGCCAGGCTGTGGGGGTGCACATGGGAGGTGGGGTCAGAAGCCAGAAGAGCCAATGAGAGAGTCATTTGATGATGATGTAACTTTTTTCAATTACAGATGCATTTTAATACTGAATATCAGACATTAACCTCATTCAAAGGGATGAATTCAAAGAGTTATGTTACTGAATATTACTGAACAATATCAATTCATTGATATTGATTCAGTAATTTAATTCATTCATTTTAACAAAACAAAAACACTAAATGAGGTTAAGTCTGTTAACTGTATTTTTACTCTAAATCTCATCATTCAAGCGCACACACACACACACACCACTTAATACCATAGACATCTATTGTTATAAAATAAAGATAATAATTAACATACACTGACCCAAAGCCTAATAGAACATTTGAATAAAAATATAAATTATATATAAATATATAATATAAAATAATGCAAATCATATATACTTAAAAAAAATATTTACTTAGCTTTCAAAATAAAGATGACCCTCAAAAAGAGGTTGTCGGCATATTTAGCTCTCTTCTTTGGATACATTTGTATATCTAGCATATCTAAATAAAACCCACACACACTCTTGCCTCCTCTCACACACTTACGACATATTGCCTGGCCTCGAAAGCATACGTAGGCCGACCGAGAGTCCTCTTCATGATTTCTTTATTATAATAGAGAGACTGGGCAGACTGCAGCAAAGAATAAACCCTAATTAAACACACACTCACACGAAACTATACAAACAGACACACACACCCCGTGACTCAACAAACACACTTTAACACAAAAATACACACACAAAAAAAACATTTGAACACACAGATAAACACACATACTTGCAAATTCTTTGCTTCACAAACCAGCAAACATATACAATTCAAACACACACACACACACACACACACACACACACACACCTAACTGACTATCAGGCACCAAAACACACTGACATTATTCTTCACTGATTATTCATCTATTATTCATATATATACTGGTCTTACATTATAAATAGTGTATGTACTGTACCCACATACTTGGGTCACATACTTGACCCAAGTATGTGACACGTTCTAGCGTAGACAGCAAAAAAACAAACATATTTTATTAAAACAAATCCAACTTCAATAATAATGCTCTAATACTAACCCGTTCAAAAGTTTGGGATTGGTAAGATTTTTAAAAATGTTTTAAAAGAGAAGTCTCTTATGTTTAACATGGCTGCATTTATTTGATTAAAAAAAACAGTAAAAATAGAAATATTGTGAAATATTATTACATTATTTTCTGAATATATGATCAAATGTAATTTATTCCTGTGATCAAAGCTGTATTTTCAGCATCATTACTCCAGTCTTCAGTGTCACATGATCCTCTTTAGATTTTAAGCTTAACAAACATTTCTGATTAATATCAATGTTGAAAACTGTAGTGGTGCACAATCTTTTGGTGGAAACCATGATACATTTTTCAGGTTTCTTTGATGGATAGAAGTTTAAATAGTTATAGCATTTATTTTAAGTAGAAATGTGTAAGGTTATAAATGTCTTTACTGTCACTTTTGATCAATTGAACGCATCCTTGATAAATAAAAGTATGAATTTCTTTAAAAATCGTACAGTCCCCAAACTTTTGAACGCTAGTATACATCAAATCATGTCGAGCATAAACACACACATTATAAACAAGCCAGGAGCACAAATGGAGAGAATGAATGTGTCAAAGACCTTGATATGTTGAGCTTAAATATCTCTATATTAAACCATTTGTGTCTTTAACATCCTTTCTTCTTTCACTGCGACCTGATTTATGCCACTAGCTCCAATGTCAGTCAGGCTAAAATCTTGAGTGTGTACGTTATGTGGAAAACTGGAAAGAATAGGATGAACTCAACCGGACACTTCCTGTTTGATGGATAAACAGACAAAAATAGGAACTGATAAATCTGTTCTGTGTTTCTGTTCACTGAGCATCGGTCCTGGCATCAGTGAGCTGGACGGAGAGCAGTATCTGTGTTCGGCGCGTTGTGAGAAGATAAAACCGTGTGAGATTTGCACAGGCACATGGGAAACTGCGTTATCTGTTGTTCTGCCTCTGTTATCTAAGAGAGTCATTCAGAAGTCCGAATCTCTGCTCGCACACACGGAAACATGCGGATGGCCTTCCTGAGGGGAAGGTGACTCTGGTCAGATTCGATCAGAAAAGCACACGTCAGTGTTTGTGTAAACACACGACATTGTTTCTGAATGTTTGTGTACATGTAATCGCATTACTCAGGATAAAGCTTTATGTTTGAGCACCCGTTTTTATTTTATCTGTCACTGCAGGGTCCCTTCGAGGCCTCCTGACGTGTTGAGTGCATAACTGTGTTTGTACGTGAGACAGTGAAACCATGATAAACGCAAACAACGAAACATAAAAGAGAGAGAGAGAAAAAGAGAGAGAGACTGACTGACAGAGAGAGAGAGAGAGAGTGAATTTCATTGGCTGCGTGAGGTGGAGGGAAAAGGAGCCGAAGGACACACTTCTGCTTCCAGACTCTAAGTCACTGCATGACATCATCGCCTCAAGAATCTGAGTCACACTATGACATCATCGCTTCCGAATCTGATGTCGTCTTCGAGTCCTTATAGGTCGTAGTTTAGTAACGTGCGGCCATGTTTTGGGAGAAAAAACATTTCAATTTCACATTTCCACTAAGACAGGAAGCTTTTTTTGACAGAATAAAGCATATAATAATATGATTAATATAATTATTAAAATATTATTTAGTTTAATATAATTTGATATATATATCAATATAATATAATAATCCAACTTAAGCTTTTTTGTAAAAATTCGAAATGCTTGGCGTTGCTACTGTAGTGTTGTTATTGTCAACTAAAACTAAAACTATTCATTTAAATACATTAGAAATTAAATAAGATATTAATATTAGATTCCAAACTTAAACTTAAAAAAATAGAAATCTTGCCTTAGCATCTAACTAAAATAATTGTTCACAATATATATATATATATATATATATATATATAACTGAAAATATAATTATAAAAATCTAATTCAAATTAGTAATACTTATAAAAAAATATATAAATAAATACCAAATGTATTGAAAATAAATAAAAAATAAGATTCTTAAGAAAACATTTTTAAAAAGAATTTTAATATTTTATTAAATTTACAGGCAAATTTACGGTTATTAATAGTCTTAAAAATGTGGAAAAATGATTCAAGAAACAAAGTTAATAATATAACCATTGTATTCTATTCATTAAAACTATAAAATGATCGTTAAATAATATATATATTTTAATTTTTTATTTTAATTTTTTATCCTAAATGTCATCCTAGGGAAGGTTCCCCTAACTGAAGATTCAGTCAAATACGATCATTCAGTTATGACTCATGACTTAAAGGCAGAATTAGTCACGTTATGACATCAACGTTGTTTTATATTTAGATTATGATGTAAAAAAAAACAAAAAAAAACTAAAAGGATCATTCGGCTCCTTTTCTCCATGATCCAAACGTACACTGACATGACAGCACAGGCGATGACACAGGCAAAGAGCGGCGCACGCGCACACTTACATGAACACACAGATGTTGAAGACGTGAAACGCCAGCATGCACGGATACTTACCCCTCGCCGCAGGCTCCTGAGGCAGTGCATTTTGGGCTTGGAGGTCATGAGGTCGTTGAATCGGTGGGACAGGGGCTCCTTGGACTGTTTGGGGGTCTGGGGAGTGGGGCAGGGGTCAGGGGTCACAGCAGAAGGTGAGGGAGGGTCAGGGGGGGCTGGCGAGGTATGGGGGATGTTAACAGGGACATAAGCTACCGGTAAGACACGTGCCACAGAGCAGCGACCAGTGAGAGAGAGAGAGAGAGAGAGAGAGAGAGAGAGAGAGAGAGAGAGAGAGAGAGAGAGAGAAGAGAGAGAGAGAGAGAGAGAGAGAGAGAGAGAGCGAGAGAGAGAGAGAGAGAGAGAGAGAGAGAGAGAGAGAGAGAGAGAGAGAGAGAGAGGGTGGGGACAAAATCGATCCAGAAAGAGGTAAACAAAAAAGGAGGGGGAACACAAAACAAGAGAAATAAGGACCCAAAAATGTTACAGAACTAAAGCAACGAATTAATCAATTAATCAATTAATAGAACAAAGGAAAAACAATAAATAAAACGGAACGTAAAACAAATGCCAACTGAAAGAAACACGCTGCAGCTGTGGTGTTGTTAACCCTGTGAGCGAGAGAGTTAGTGCGTTAAACTCGGTTCGGGATATCAGGGGTCACATGCAGGGGTCGAATCACTGCAGAACCATTTAAAGGGACAGTACACCCAAAAATGAACAGAATGACATCGTGTGAAGGACTTTTGTTTTTCCCTGGAACACAAGGGGATGTTTATGCTGCTTTTTTCAATATGATGGAAGTGGATGGGGACCATGGGTTGTCAAGCTTTAAAAAATTAGCAAAAATCCCTATAAAAGTTTCACATATGACTTCATGTACTAGATCTGTAAAACTGTGGCATGAGTTTTCCAAGAATTTCTTGCCTTTTTGGAGCTTGACAGTGTGATGGATTTTTAATAGATAAGAGAGTAAACTATCTTTTAAACTAACCATGATTGGGTGTCGATTGGAGACGCCCCAGGTAATTAGGAGTCAGGTACGTAAAGGAAAATCTGCCATGTTCACCATCCATTTTCATTGTATGGAAAATAGCAGTGTGAATATTCCTGCCATTTCCTCTTTTTGTGTTCCATGGAAGAAACTACCGTAAGTAAATGAGGGTGAGTAAATGATGACAGCATTTTCATTTTTGGCTGAACTGTCCCTTTAACAAACATCACATGCACATCATACACACACACACACACTGTTCTAAAGTACAAAAAAATTTTTTTTAATTTCAGGTCAACCATTTGCTTTTTTTCTCTCTCGCTTTCTTATTAGCTAGCTCCCTACGGCATAATGGAGAAATTAACGAACGTGCGTTCTGGGACAGCTCGCATTAACGGTTCAGTTCCCAACAGACTAGAAACCCTAAATCTGTCTTTTAAGGCCGTGACACACCAAGCCGACGTCAAAGAACTAGCAGTGAGTGTGTCGTCGCCTCTCGTCAGCTGCGTCTGGGCCGAAACGCTTCCCTTGAACACCTGTACAGCTGACTGGCCACTAGCATATGCGCGTCAGGAAATAACTGTCTATATTCATCATTTAAAAAGGCAAACCAAAACTAGGACTGCAGATGTACAAACCGTAAAATAAAGCAGCGTCTTCTTACCATTCTGAATATCAATCATGCTTATCACTTTCTTCATTTCAGATTCAACTGATTCGGCTAACGGACAAGACCCACGCCACAAAACCTAGACATTGGCCGGCCGTTGGCTTGGTGTGTCTCGCCTTTATGCATTAGCAAAAATCAAGTTGTGTCAAATATACCCCCGGAAATAATTACCACAAAAATGATGTGTGCAATAATGCACTTACAATGGAAGTCCGTGCAGCAAATGTGTTGCATGACCAGTAGACTAGTCCCACCACTAAAACCTTACAAGTTAAAAAAACATATTTTGTGCAAAACAATGTAATCGCTTCAACATAAATATGGAATTGAAACCCTCCAAGCTTTTAAACCCTCCAAGAATGTCTGGTTTAAGTTTTCCATCTAATATTTTTTTTCCCTTTTCAGCATTATTTCAATTAACTAACATGATTTTTAATAGTTTTAGTTAAGAATAACACTAGCAAATAGACTTCCTTTGTAAGTGCATTACTGTACACACTATGTCTGCTTGTTTTTACAAAACCAATTGATTTCCTGTGGTAATCGACAGCGTTTGAACAGATGCTGCCAACAGAGCTTAACTTGCATTGAACCCAGAAGATTCCTGTAATCTTTACCAGCATACATTAACACAAGAAAGCCTCTTATAACCCTCTAGAACAACCTAATTTCATCATATCGTCTGCTTTCAACATATATTCATGCATAAAAACCATTAATCCGACACAGTTTAGCATGAGCCGTTTATGTGCGTTTAGCTAGACGTCTGTATTATTGAATGTTGTTTCTAAGAAAAGACTGTAAAAGTCTCCTAATACTGGTCTTGTGTTACTTCTGACCACAAACAGACATTACACACACACAAAAACACACACGTGAGCTGACAAACACAGGCTATGATCGGAACAGCAATCTACAAACTACTCGTACTATTTTACATAGTATGTATACTAAGGGCAATATGCAAATCTAGTCCTCCTCAGATGGCCTACTGTACTTCATTTGCCAAAATGTGCAGTATACAACAAAGCACACTACACGGAGAACAATATCCCATAATGCAATGCGCCAAAGGTCAATTTTCAGTGTAAATCAAAAGAATTGCAAGTGATACCAAATGCAATATCTGCCAAAGTTACACAAAAACTGGACTAAAAATGTAAAATAATCATATTCATTTCTAATATACTGTAACCACTGGGCGCCATTGGCAAATTAAACATGATGTGATGAGATCATGTGACAACGAAATACATTTGCGTATTACTGTATCATTGCATAACGCTTCACATAAACATATACATTTATTAAGAAATACACTACGTTCAAAAGTTTGGGGTCGGTAAGATTAATAATTGTTTTTGACTCTTCTGCTCACTAAGGCTGCATTTATTTGATCAAAAATACAGTAACAACAGTAATATTGTGAAATATTATTATAATTTAAAATAACTCCTCTATTTTTATATATTTTAAAATGTAATTTATTCCTGCGATGTAAATTACTCCAGTCTTCAGTGTCACATGATCCTTCAGAAATCATTATAATATGATGATCTGCTTAAGAAACATTTCTGATTATTATTATTAGGGATGCACCAATATGAACATTTTGGCTGAGACCGATAACCGATAATTTGAAAGCTGTTAACCGATATATTGGCCGATAAATCTATACCAAATTTTTATTTAATTTTTGAGAGCCTGATTACAAAAACAAAAGTCTAACCATTAAAAGCCATGTCCCAATCACAATTATAATGATGTTCTCATTGTCATTTTATGACGCCTATATGACAGACTTGCACTGCACATGTTGCACTTAAATGTATTTTTGTGATTCCAATCATATTTAAAGCAATTCAAAACCATCATGTTGCAAAACCAACAGTGCGCATCTGAAGTCTCTCAGCTGAAGGAAATTATTTATCGGCTTTAATATATCGAGCAAATTTTCTTATCAGGCCGATGACGATAACATTAAAAATGAACATATATCGGCCGATACCGATATGATGGCCGATAAATCGTGCATCCCTAATTAATTATATATCGTTTGTAGAAACCATGATAAATTTCTCTCAGGATTCGTTGCTGAATAGAAAGTTCAAAAGAACAGCATTTATTTGAAATAGAAATCTTTTTTAACATTATAAATTAATTTACTGTCACTTTTGATCAATTTGATGCATCCTTGCTGATTAAAAGTATACATTTCTTTCAAAAAATAAATAAACATCCTACCGTCACCAAACATTTAAACGATACTAAAAAAATAGTACAATATATACTGCACAGTATGAAATACGCAATACAGTAGTTTTCCATTCTGCCCATAGCCATACAAACACACACCTCAAAAAATAAAGTATCACAGTGTTAATGCTCACATCCTGGTCCTGCGAGGTTAGGCGGGGTTTGGACTGAGCATGCTCAGTAAGAGTGGAGCCTTTGACACAAATGTCAAAGGTCACAAGAAGACAGAGGAAGACGAGGAGAAGGAAGAAGAATGTGGTTACCATGAGAACAGCAACGATGAGTGAAGGAAAGAAGAAATTACCTTTCGGTTTTAAAAGGACAATACAGAAATAAGGGTTTAGGGTTACAGTTCTCAGCGATGTCAAAGGTCAAAGGTGAGGCCTCTCGGGCCGGTGCATTAGTACGTTATCGGTGGAGCGTCAGGATGAACGAGGAACGTTTGTATTTTCGTGCGGGGAAGGGAAAGGAGAACGATGGTGGCAAACGAATGACAGCATCTACAAGTACAACAATAAAACTAGACAAACACAACCTACACAAATGAAAATAACCAGCTCAAACTGAAAACAAAACTCACATAAACACATGAAACAATCTTTCTTATGAGCTTTCAGATCTCTATTTTTGCGTTCATATTATTTAAATGTAGTTTTTCTGTCAAATCGAAGTAACTGCGAGCGAATGCAGTGAGTGTGTGTGTGTGTGTGTTACCTTGTTTTTCTTAATGAAAGGCCATAGAGTTTTGCTTTTGCCCTTGCTGGTACGCTCGGCTTTGTTGTCCGAGCGCGAGTTATTGAGGCTGGTCTCAGACACCGTCCTCTTCATCGCCTGACCGTAGTCTTCAAACTCCACATCGCCAGGAGGCTCGAACCCAGACTTATACGACTCTATGACCTGAGAGGAGTCCTGCCGGGGAAAGAGAGTCTCTGAATAGGGACTTCACAATGATTTCGTTTCGAGCCTATAAAAATAAGCTCATTAGTATTGCTTTAAAATAAACCTTTCCCAAAAAATATATTTTTTTAAGGTTGAGAATGCTTCTAAAATGAGGTTTTGTCAGATTTAGGTAATTTCTGAAGAATATAGCTATATTGCAGCAACGCCATTTGCAGTATCATATGCAGAAGAAGAGAGAGAATTAAATATTATTAGTTATTCTCATAAATTAGCCACATAAACTGTTTCCATCCACCTATTTTTATGCAAATGTTGGGATATTGCATAAACAACGCTGGGTGGAAATCCCAAAATGTGTATACATTTTAAAAATGCACATTAAAAAGAAATGCTCAATTTGACGGGTGATCTGACCAATCATACTTCGCCATGCACCATTTTGTCCGACAAAGCAGTCAGGAGAGATAGTAGATTAACATGGGAGGATTTGAACTTGAGAAGCGGAGTGTACTGACGCCTTTCCGCGGTTAAAACAACATTCCTTCTTATGTTCATTCATGTTTATTTGATGCTATAAATTAACTAGAAGGAAGAGATGACCGGTTTACGAGCAGCTTTAACTGATGCTCTGCAGCGATCTGTCAGACACATTAAAGAGCCGCAAAACGGTATTTATTGTTTATATTTCTTTTAAAAAATGACCAAATTTGAAAGGTGAGACTTTGTTTCATATGAAAAGTAACACAAAAGTCTGTCAGCGTGTTGTCAGTGTCCTATCTGCTACGTGATATATTTTTCACTGCGAAAGAACATGGTGTGTCGTGAGAGAGGCGGAGCATGTCGGACATAGCAACAGTAACTAAAGAGGGCGGGACTTTGTGAACTTTGCAATTGGGCCAGATACAAGAACATTTTATTCGATTAGACGACATGCGGATAAACTACGATGGACGCATTTACTGAATTAAAACCTCAATGCAAAACAAAAAAACTCATGTGACATTTGAGGATGTGATTGGATAACTGGACTAACCAGTGGACCAATCGCATCACACAGCATCTCAAATGTTGGTTTATTTATTCTGAAATGCCTGAGCCAAAGTCTGTCATCAAGAAGATTTAGCATAATGTCCTCTCTGAAGCGTCTCGCAATTTAGCATTTAAGTTTAATATACAACTTTGGCTGGCAAAAGGATGGACTTCAACACACACTTTTGGAGCTTACACAAACACGAAAGCTCTGACAGAGCATTTAACAGACAGAAATGTGTACAATCTTTTTTGAGGATGCCTATAAAAGAAAGTTTTGTCCGGTTTATGTCATTTCTGGAGACGTTTTGTCCCAAAAAGCTATTGTCGGGGACCACGGCCATTTGCAATTTCCTCTGCAGACTATTATATCTTTATATAAATACATAATTTCTGCAACTGCAATTTCAGTTATCAATTAAAAACACAGAATATACATTCAAAATTTTTTTTTTTAATTCTGGACTATATCAGAGTCCTTAGTTGGAGCAGAAACCATTTTTAATTTGGCTCAAATGATTATAAGGCTGTGAAATACAAACCCTTCGATATGTTGTACTCGGCCATACCAGGATGTCACTATTATTTTTATTTCAATGTTATGCTTATGAAAATATGTATTTCCACAATTTTAAAGTAGATAATTTTATATGGAACGACATAAGTTGCAAAAATTAAATGTGTGCTACATTACCGTTCAAAAGTTTGGAGTCTGTAAGATTTGTAAAAAATGAATTCTCAATTAAACAAATTATTTAGATTAATTAAAAAAATGATATTTATAATGTTATAAAATATTTATATTTCAAATTAATGCTGTTCTTTTGAACTTTCTATACAAAAGGGAAACAAAATAAGTTTTCCACAAAAATATGAGGCAGCACAGCTGTTTTCAACGTTGATAATAATCGGAAATGTTTCTTGAGCAGCAAATCATCATATTAGAATGATTTCTGAAGGAAGGATCAAAAACAATTATTTTAAGTTGTAATAATATTTTTCAATATTGCTGAAATTGCTGCAATTTTACTAGATTTCTATCAAATAAATACAGCCTTTGTGAGCAGAAGAGACTTCTTTCAAAAAAATCTCACAGACCCCAAACGGTGGTGTATGACATTTCACAGCCTTGTCTCTTCGATTAAAACTGTCCCACGGGCAGCAGCACTTGCAAGAGTTATTTCAGACAGAAGGAGGCGCTAGACCCGGTCAAGAAGAGGCAGTATGAGTGTGTTACGAACATTCTTGGGTTCAATGGACTCGGCCACTTGTGTCATTCCATCCAGGCATTTCCCGATGATGGGCAGAATCTGTCGGTCGACCTCGGCAAACGTCTTCAGCGACTCGCCCATCCGCTCTATCCTCTTCTCCTCCATCGCCTGGATCTTCTGCTCACAACACACACACACACACACACAGAGGTAAAGAGTTACAGAGTGTATTTCTGAGTAGAGAGCTACAAAATCAGGAATTGCGTGTTTACGCTGTTAACTCATTTGCATAATTCAGTGAATTCAAAAACAATGCAGCCAGTGCATGCAAATAAACAACAATATCAGTAGCCAGACTTCATTCTCAGTGGATGTTTATGTGTGCGTGCGTGTGTGTGTGTGTGCGCACCTGGAAAATATTAGGGATGATGGTGAAATAATGTTCGTTCTGTTCCTGGTTGAACTTCTGCAGGTATGAGGAATATTCATTCTTGCTGTCAGAAGCCATCTGGTGTCTCATCTGAGCCTGCTGCCGTGCCTGAGAGAGAAAGAGAATGGAATATCATTGATTATGCATTTGCAATATTATTAAAATATATAGTACTTACACACCTAAAAGCCACATAAACTTAAACACATAAGGTGCGTCCCAATTTGCGTACTTTTGCACTATTCTATGCCGTTTTGTGTAAATAGTGCGAGTAGTGTGTTCACACTAAAAAATTCCAAATGGAATAAGTTCACTTTAAATTCCCGGATAAAGTTTGGAATGTTGGACACTTCATGCATTAACTGTCGGAGCTTTAATGATGTAGCAGAGGGGGAGGGGCTTCAGACTCCGATGTTCAATGACAAAATAACCTTATAAAGTTCATACACTACACGGATGAGCTCATAGTGTATAGTACGTCATTTAGGACGCAATTTACACACACACAAAAAAAATCTTTGTGTTTTCCTACATCTTTGTGACAAAACACCCATTCATAGAGTTATCTCAAGTCATAACCAATTAGATTCTAATTATTTGAACATATCTGATGTCTAATATCGAGATATGCGGAATGAGATTTTTGATCAATGAGATTTCATCGGTGGGCGGAGCTAACCAGTGTGATGGTGCGGAAATCAACATAAAGACCACACGCAATTTTGTTCTGAGTATCAATGACTTCCCCGAAAATTACACGCATACATATATGCACATGTGCAACCTCAAAATACACATAAAAATGGTTGCTCACTCCCACATGACTCACACATCAGAGTATCATCACCTTTTAGCCTCATTTACATAGACGTATTTATAACTAACTCACACTTATGTCAAAAAGTAGCTATGACGTACGAGTGAAAAGCTAAAATAAAAACTAGACTATATAAACGCCCACTGCTCAAGAGCTCTTGTGAGTTGAAAAAAAAATCATCAGTTTGCCTGCTGAAAAACTGCAACTCTAAAGCGTACAAATGCATTTTAATGCACATCATTTCAGCGAGAGAACGACACAGAGAAAGCAGTGTCATGTTAACCACATCCTGATCCGATTCTAGGAAATCACACTGGTTAACCTGAGGTTCAGTGTTGCCATGGCAACACTCCGACTCCAACACCAGCTCATCAACAGCAGACGAGAGCATGAGCGGACGGGAAGTTCACAAAATATACCCTAAAAATTACATTTGCTCTCACTGGAAACTTATCAAAATAAGTCCTGACGTTTTTGCAGATTTATTGATGTAATTAGACTATTTAAATAAAAATGAACTGTGACATATCACTCAGTGCTTGTGCATTACAATATGTTTTCTTAAATATAAGAATATTCAAATGTAGGAATATTGCATTCAAAAACATTTACATAATATGTATAATATAATATAAAATGTATAAATATATAAAACATAAGTTAATATATTATCATTTATATTATATTTATTATATTATATTTTCTTTTTATATTATTATTTATATTAAGATGTATATAAAATAAATACAGGTGAAACTCGAAAAATTAGAATATCGTGAAAAAGTTCATTTATTTCAGTAATTCAACTTAAAAGGTGAAACTAATATATTATATAGACTCATTACATGCAAAGTGAGATATTTCAAGCCTTTATTTGTTATAATTTTGATGATTATGGCTTACAGCTTATGAAAACCCCAAATTCAAAATTTGAATATTGTGAAAAGGTTTTCATAAGCTGTAAGCCATAATCATCAAAATTATATTGAAATAAATGAACTTTTGCACGATATTCTAATTTTTTGAGTTTCACCTGTATTATTTGAATGTAATATTCTTACATTTGAATATTCTTTTATTTAAGAAAAATATTGTAATGCACAAGCACTGAGTGATATGACAAATTAAATAAATCAATATTTATTCTTAATCTTAATCAAGCATAATATATATACATATACTATATTATATATATATATATATATATATATATATATATATATATATATATATATATGTGTGTGTGTATATATATTAATTATACATATTACAAATATTGAAATTAATAAAATTTCAAACGAATGGTGAACATACAGCATTGTTTTTTATATTGTTATATTATATTAAATAAAATACAAGTATTTAAAATATTTTGTAAAACTCATGTGGACACATTGCAAGACGACCAGATACTGATGATTCCTAAACACACAAACATCCTCATAAACTGTAATATGGTGAGCTGACATTAATATATGGGCCAGCAGAACAGGAAGCTTTGAGATTTACATGTTTAAATATTCATGCCTGGAGCGATGTGACTGGTGGGGTAGCAACGCAGACACACTTTCATCAAGCCTGTGATTGGGTGGCCGTTCAGCAGGTGTGTCGTGTGGGCGTGGCCATGGCTGGACAGGAAGCAACAGTGTCCCGACACACAGACACACACACGCACACACACAGACCTGCCACGGTGCACCTACCTTAAGGTAACATCGCTTTACGGCATGATATAAAAAAAAACAAATATACACATTAGTTAGCTTAGACTACTAATGAGTTCGTCATGACAGCGACACATCCAAAACAAACCGCTCGACAACACATCAGAGTCACACGAGATGCATCAAAACCCCTCGACCCTTGAACACACAAACATACTCGCTGCATTCAGAATGAAATACAAGCATACATTGTACACTTCAAAATGAACTGTATCTATCTATCTATCATATAGTAACTTTCAAACTGCAGTAAATGCCATGTTTATGTCATACGACCTCATTGTGTTGCATGTTTAATTCAGTGAGTGAAGTCTTAACTTTTGGCAGTATGCATCTATAAAAGAGATCAAAATTGTGGTTGATATTTCTTCCGGTTTATGAGTCTCAGGGTAAATGGAAGATAAAGTTGCATTGTGGGATGCAGTTCTCTGGTTATATATACTGAAGCTTATCCAGCTATTCCATTCATGCACAATTCAAATGCAGTACACAGTAAATTGCAGAAAAGAGTAGTATGGTAATGTACTATGCTGAATGCAGACACTCTCTAATTGGTCCAATACAGCGTATGTACCTTCACTGACACTGACACATCTGTGTCTGCATTAAAGATGTATTCTGCGTATGCCTTGTGCGGGAATTATTCAAATGAGGAATATTGTGACGTGTTCGTTCCAGGAAGAAACTCAAGACTACAATGGAGGCGTTTCAGGGAGCTCAGGAACAGTGACACTGGTATAGAGAATAACTCCTGCTGGAGGGACTTTAGAGACCTTTTTTAAAAGCATAACAGGTCGTCTTTAACAGATCTGCACGTTTGGCTTTGACATGCGTTTGACTTTACATAGACACTCACACCATGCTACCTAAAAGACCTCAACTTTCTCAGTATCTGACCGTTAAATGACAAAAACACTCTAGATTCTGGACTCCTGGAAGCGGGCGCTCTTTTCCACATCTGAATACTTTGGAAATGTCTTTGTTCTATACAAGCTATCATGCAGACATCTGCCGAGCACACGCTCTGGAACAAAGAAAGATTAAAAATGAGCGAGGCTCATCGAAAGCGTAGGCGATGTTATGTGTCCTGTGAGACTCCACAGTCACACACACACACACACGGTCGAGTTTCCACACAACGCCACGGCAGCAGTGTGAGACAGCGAGGGATGTGTTAAGATGAAGTGAAAAACAGACACATGATGTGAATCACTGGAGATGTATCACTTATTAATTTTGTATAAATAAAATAACACAAAGAGAGGTGATGACATCAATGACATCATGATCAGATGAATTACAGATCTATCTATCTATCTACAGTATATATCTATCTATCTATCTATCTATCTATCTAGTCTATGTGATAGACAGACCATGGAAATAATGAGTTCACTGATTGGTGGATTTCTTTTTAGGATTTTGGGATTTGGGTTTTGTAGATCTTCACTAGGAACTTGGGTATGATAATTTTTTTCGTGGTTTCTACATAATTATATTTGATGAGGTCTGCAAACACACACACACACACAGCCGGTCTTACCTTCTCCACGTCTGCTTTCGTCACGTTGATGTCTGCGTCCATCTTCTCAAAGTGCTGCTGGGCTCGATCTGCTTCTTTACAATCCCGCTCAAACTTTCGCTTACACTGCACACACACACACACACACACACACACACACGTGTTAAAACATTCATAGATCTGGATGAATGTACTTACAGATGTTCTGATGCAGAACATTCACATCTTAATTAGCACACTCACACATGTAACCCACCACACAGATGTGTGTGTGTGAAGTTCTGCCGTACAATAAACCATCATCCAAAATCTCATTGTTTATCCTTCATCTCTCTCTTGCACTCATTTATTTGAAGGGACAATCAACATTTGTGTCCACACTGACCATTGAATCACCCGATCACGCAAACACACACAATGAGATCATTCTTACACACTGACACACACAGGCAGTGCTCTCTTCTCTCTCTCTCTCTCTCTCTCTCACACACACACACACACACACACACACACACTGAATCAACAAACACAGCCAGAAGACAGCTAACAACAACACAATCCATCTCAAACGCCACACACTCTGCAGACAGTGGGCGTACAGAGGAAAGTCGCGATATATCCTGTCTGGTTCAGTGTGTGTGACGTCCCACACACACACACACACACACACACACACACACACACACACACACACACACACACACACACACACACACACACACACACACACACACACACACACACAATCTAGTGGACTGAGTTCAGATCACTTCGCTAACAAAAAATTACCATGGTTATCTTTTTTGGAAATACCATAGTATTCACTGATATATAAATAAATTCAATAATAATATTAAAATATTTTAATTTAAAAATTTCATTTCATTTTAATATTATAATTAAATTTCTATTAAAATGTTAAATTGAAGAATTAAAAAAAAAAAATTAATAAATACAAAATAAATGCAATATTAATAATATATTTTAATTTATAAATTAATTATTTAATTATATTTGAATAATTTAATTTGTATTTAAATATAGTATTGAATAATGCTAGTTTAATCAAATTTAAAATTTACAAGAGTAAATACAACATTAGTATTATAATAGCATGGTATACAACTTAAGTTTAATTAAATACATAAATACATATAATAATAATATAATAATATTTTAATAAAAAAAAATATATATATATATTAAACTTTTTAAATATTTTAATACATTATTTTGTATTGAATAATGCATACATAAATACATAAAATAATAATATAATAATATTTTTATTGAAAAAAAATATATATATATATTCAACTTTTTAAATATTAGAATACATTATTTTGTATTGAATAATGCACACATAAATACATACAATAATAATATAATAATATTTGTATTGACAAAAAATATATATTAAACTTTTTAAATATTTGAATACATTATTTTGTATTGAATAATGCAAAACAAAAGCCTTTTCACTAGTAATCCCAGACTTTTGGAGATTATAGTACCATGGTATTACTGTGATTTCTTTATGAGTCATTATGGAATATTGATTCATTATTGATTTTGTTTGAACTCACCGACTCCAGCTGTTTCCAACTGGCTTCGACCTGTTGCTGTGCCTTCCGGCCATCATGGAAATGCTGTGAGAGAGAAAGATGGAGAAAATGTATCACTTGTTCATCATGATTTATGAAGAGTTTAATGCACATAAAAGCAAATACACATTCCCACAAGAAAATGATAATGCACACAAATTGCATTATGATTCAGTTCTGTATCAGTTTTGTCTCAGATATTTTCCCTAAAATTCCTGAAGAGAAATAAATATTATTTGAGTCAGTAGTTGCCATAAAGAAAGAGTAAAGAGCTATAAAGAAAAGTGTTCTTATTGTTAACTCAAACTTATGAAACTAAAAGTATTACAATTATTTTTGTCAGTTGAAATGAAGCTGAAATAAAATATAAAGTTTAAACTTAAAAAACTTGAAAATTAAGTTGTACACTGAAGTACTAAAATTACTAAAACTGAAATAAATATAAAAACCAAAGAGTAAAAAAATATATATATTTAAAAAACTGCTAATAAAAATTACAAGAACGTAAGAAAAGTCCTAAAACCAACAAATGATAACTGGAAATATAATAATAAAATCTAATTCAAAATATACAAACAATACTACAATAACACTGTTCAATAAGATCAGTTTGAGAATTTGATGAGAAATGTTTGAGACACTGTTAAAAGATTATTAAAAATTCTTATTTCATATATATATATATATATTTTTTTTAGACAAGGACAGTGTACATTAATTAGCATTGCTGCAAATGCACCAGAATTAGCCAAAAATAGTGTGTGTGTGTGTGTGTGTGTGTGTGTGTGTGTGTGTGTGTGTGTGTGTGTGTGTGTGTGTGTGTGTGTGTGTGTGTGTGTGTGTGTGTGTGTGTGTGTGTGTGTGTGTGTGTGTGTGTGTGTGTGTGCGCGTGTGTGCGCGTGCGTGCATGTGTGTGTGCGCGATTAGCCAGGAAGCCATATTGGCGTGTTCTGTGTATCCTGTGCGCGTCGTCGTCACACTCGAGGCCGTCTGTGTGTTTCTCTCAGCGGCTCCTCTTGGCCTCAACACTCCAGGGAAAGTGTTCGCTTGGCCAACACTCAAATATCGCTCACACAAAGAGCTCAGTGTGCCACACAGATAAAGACCTGCTTCTCATGCAGGTCTGAGATCAGCTGAAGTCATCAGCTTAATGACAACACATGACAGCTCAAAGAAGACGAATTGATACAGTCATGCAACACATCAAATCACGAACATGTTTTGCATCCAGAGATGTAAAGAGTATCTGAAAACCATACTTCAGTAAAAGTACGCCGAATGTGACTCCATTACAAATTACAAGTCACTAATGAGTAAAAGTCTATCTGAGAGCATCTGATTTTAACAGTAATATTTATATTTTACTCGTACTGAATGTAGGCTCAAAGATGCACTAGTCCTCAACATCTAAGAGTTACACGAGTTTACACGAGACCGCTTCTTACTAAAAACAGAAAACGTTTTATGTGCTTTGGCCGTTCATTTACACAACAACGTGTTGTGGGAGCCTGAAAACTTTTGAAAACGGGTTTTTGAAAAAGATCCCATTATCCTCTCAGTATAAACTACAAAAACATGAATTTGTGAGAAAACCGTGACTTCATGCTCATGTTTATTACGTGTTCAGTGTATAGACCATTTTGCAAGATGTAAACAACACTGGTCCAGAAGCACTTCCTGTTTCAGTTTTTTAACACTACATAAACGTTGGGATAAAATACAACCAACAGAACATATAAAACTGAATCAAAAAGTTCAACAAACATCTTTAAGATGTTTTCTTTACATGTGAAATAAAGAAACCAGTTACAAACTGAAACAGGAAGTGTTTCTGGACCAGTGTTGTTTACATTTGTAAAATGGTATACATCGCCAACTACTGGCCTGGCAGCAGAATACAGCGCTTCTAGATGTGTGAGGAGAGCAATCAACATGTTGCTTTTCTAGAAATCTAAATAAAACTGAACATCTCAATATTGCAATCAAAACAACAGCCTCTTAAATGTCTATAAACACAAATGCTCAAATGCTCAAAAAGGGCATTAATAAACCAGATATCCTTCAAAATGTCCTCAATATAACGTATAATCAGTTAATATAAATATTCCTCTATTGTCACTTTGGATAAAAGCATCTGCTAAATTAATAAATGTATGACATTAATTAAAAACAAATGATTTATTTTAATAATAAAAAATAACAATCCTTAGAAATTCCTGTAAAATGAATTCCCTTTAATAAGTTTTAGTCTAGTCTAATGTTGTGTGTAAAACACACTGACGCCCGCACTGAATGCCAGACGGTCAGATTACACTCGATATCCTGTTTACCACACAACACAGCACGTCACTGTCCTTTACCACTGGACTATAGGTTATTGTTGTTGAATATTTTACTGTATTTGAATAGCACAGTGTATATGGTTCCTCTGACAAATGTCAAACGTACTTTCCAGTTTTTTAAATGTGTCAACTACCAATCATGTGGTGTCTGACTTCCTGAAGACTGTAGGCTACATTTTGTGGTTCTGTGACACTTTCAAAACACTGATCTGTTTATTTGAGAACATATAGAGTATTCTTGAATGATATATATATATATATATATATAGTACTGCTCAAAAGTTTACACACCCCTCGCAGAATCTGTGAAAATGTGAATATTTTTCCAAAATAAGAGGGATAATACAGATTAACACAGAATGCGTGTTATTTTTATTTAGTACTGTCCTAGTAAAAGTTCCTGTGTAAAATTTTGAGCAGCACTGTATATATATTTTTTATTTAATTAATTTTATAATTTTATTTAGAATATTCCTGAAAATATTTATGATTTTTTATATATATATATATATATATATATATATATATAAGTATTACTTACCAAAATAAAAATGTCATTAAGTATAAAATAAGTATTTTACATTATATATATATACACACACATTTTATTTAGAATACTGCTGCAAAAATTCATGTAAATTAAAACACTCATATTTCTGAATCTCATGAGTCCACAGTAAAGCCACGCTTCAGAAACTGAGGAGGACTTTAGGAAGATGTTTGGATCTGTGTATCACGAGCTGCTGTTTCTCTGTGCTGACGGCTCAGAATGACAGTGAGAAAACAAGTGAATGAATGAACGAGTGTGAATGTGATCAGTATTCATCACTGAGAATCTTGGCTGAATAAGAAATGCAGGCATGCAGCGTGCGGATAAAACCTCTATAGAGAGCATCATGGGTACAAAACCACACAGTCAGTCAATAGTGAAGGAGTCCAGTTGTGTCTAGCATAGCGATCAAGGCTTCAGAGTGTGCTTTCACAAACACACACACACACACACACACAAGAAGGTATATTTATCATTCTATTATGGTATTTAAAACATTTCTTACTGTGCTCGACCTGTATTGACTCTCTCAGTTTTCTAAAAACGGATAAACGTGACAATTCACACAAAAACAGCTGCGGCCCATTAAAATAAACGTAGAAGCGGAAATCTTCTTCTATCGTCTTTACTATTTCATCCAGTCAGAGGAAGTCAACCTGTTCTCAAAGAGGAAGTTGACCTCTGGCTGATTTAAAAGATCAAGCTTCACTGTTAGAAGAAAAAGAAAATAAATAACAGAGAGAAAAATATGACCTGATGAACAGATGAAAGAGACTAGACTGAACAATACTGTGCTACTTCAGAGAGGATTTCAATCGTTTATGCTTCATACACACACACACACACACACACACACACACACACACACACACACACTGAAGATAAATGCAGACTTGTTTCCCGTGGATCAAAAACAGAACAAAAGAAAAACAAAAAGCAACTGATCTATCTTGAACAATAGCAAATGCACTGACATTATAACTCTTCTATTATGCATCAAATAAAATATTAAATTAAAAAACATAAAAATTAAAAACAGAATAAGATAAGAAAATATATAAATAAGATAAAATAAAAAATTAAGTTTAAATATTTTTTAAAAAGTTAAAAAACTAAACACAAAACAAAATTAAATTAAAACATAAAAGTAAATAAAAAATACAATATTTTTTAAATTTTAATTAAAAACAAAATAAAAAATACTAAATTAAAAATTATAAAATTAACTAAAAACACAAAATAAAATAAAATAAAATAAAATGTTAATTTCAGAAAAAGAACTGAGCACTGAAATTAACTAAATTCACTGCAACTTCTGGGTTTCAATTTCAGATAAACCGATAAACAACACGAAACTAACTGAAGTTGGTCACTTTGCATGTCCGTCAGTTGTCTCTTCATGTCTAAGAAGGCGTTCCTGGCCTGAATACGACTTAATGCTGTTAGTCAAAGTCTGGCTGTGCAAAACCAGTCTGGCCTTAGTCCTGAAACGCAGAGCTCTTGTGTCCGTTCTTCTCTTGTTCTGCTAGTGCCTGTCTCTGGATCAGTCTGAGGAACTGAAGCAGCACCTCTCCGGTTCTGGATTAATAATAACCTGAACTACTGTGCAGCGCCTACAGATGGAGCTTGTCTCAAACACACACACACACACACACACACACACACACACACACACACACGGTCCAGGCCCAGTGAGTCTACAGCTTCTTCAACAATGGGTTTAATAGAGATTTACAGTACCAGACCATATGCTGTCTGGATTAAAAGCGTGAAAAATCTGAGCAAGACTGTTTTTAATTAATTCTCCATTGCACAGTGCATAAACGACAAAATAAATAATAGGTTTACACATATATATACAGCATATATCTAAATGCACAAACACATCCAAAGATGGCAGGTGTGTCTCAAATCGACAGAATGAACCGATGAACGGAGGTAGACGGAAGAGAGATAGACAGAGAGACAATTAAAGAGAGTGAAAGAAGAGGTTTATAAAACAGGAGAGAAGCAGCATTCTGGGAAAACGGCCAGACAGACACCATGGAGCCCTGCTCAGTGTGTGTGTGTGTGTGTGTGTGTGTGTGTGTGTGTGTGTGTGTGTGTGTGTGTGTGTGTGTGTGTGTGTGTGTGTGTGTGTGTGTGTGTGTGTGTGTGTGTATGTGTGTGTGTGTGTGTGTGTGTGTGTGTGTGTGTGTGTTGAATTATGGGAAATCTGCGTTCTTCAGGTTAATACTAAAATGCCTTTATCTTATTTGATAAATGAAAGATGAACGTTGTGTTCTGACACTGTTCATGTCATTAGTTCAGCTCTGTCTGGACATAAATCATAGAGTCGACCACCACGAGAGCTCAGTGTCATTCTGGTGTGTGTGTGTGTGTGTGTGTAATGATGAAAACCCACGCAAATGAGAGTAATTCATATACACAACCCAGACACTTTCAGTCTAAACACACAACAGCATCTCTATTTATGGAAGTGAAGGGAGCCGAGCGAGATGTGTGCTATAATTCTGACAAATATCATCTTTTAGAAGAGAAAACTGTCCTGATGATGAACTTATAAACTCAATGAAACAATATAAACATATTGTTTAAAAGTCATAAATGATATTACCAACATGTGACCCTGTACCACAAAACCAGTCACATGGGTCCATTTTTTTTAAATTGAGATGTATACATCATCTGGAAGCTGAATAAATAATCTTTCCACTGATGTGTTGTTTGTTAGGATAGGGCAATATTTGGCAGAGATACAACTATTAGGAAATCTGAGGGTGCAAAAAAAAATCGAAACATTAAGAAAATCGCCTTTAAAGTTGTGCATTTATGTTCGCGATTCTGCGGCATTCACTCACAAAAATACATGTTTTATATATTTACGGTTGGAAATTTACAAAATATCTTCATGGAACATGATCTTTACTTATTATCCTAATGATTTTTGGCATTAAAGAAAAATCTATAATTTTGACCCATACAATGTATTGTTGGTTATTGCCACAAATATAGCCGTGCGACTTATGACTGGTTTTGTGATCCAGGGTCACATATTATAATTATACTAAAGCAATAATAATATACTAATGTATTAACAATTACATTTATATATAAAGCAATTTACATTTTATATACATTGAGTAATTTCTCTGATCATTAAGGTGTGTGTGTGTGTGTGTGTGTGTGTGTGTGTGTATGTGTGTGTGTGTGTGTGTGTGTGTGTGTGTGTGTGTGTGTGTGTGCGTGCGTGCGCGCGCGTGCGTGCGTGCGTGCGTGTACACGCATATATATATACTTGATCTTTTATTATGATCAAGGGAATTACTCAAATAGTTTAAAATAATAAAATAAATGTATTTATATAATTTGATTTATAAATATTGAGTGATTAAAATATTAACGGTTTTACTTGAACCAAAAGATAATTTTATCATTTGATCACAATTTACTTTTAAAATGAATAGTTTATTTATTATTCACTTAATCAGCGAGGAAAACATTCAAAAAACAACTTGCTGCAGGCAAGCAGGATGAAAAAGTGTGATATCATGAGAAATGGAGGAACGTGTGTGTTTATAAGTGGTTAAAGGTGCCGCATTATTCACATCCTTCAGTAAGTCATCCCAACCAAGTAGTCTCTGTTTATTAAACTGGAACGGAAGACAGGATTTTAACCAAACTGCACATCTCACAGCTGTAACTTTAACAGCGATCCTTCACTCACCGATTTCCTCTCTGTTTTGACGTCCTGTGCGTATCGCGTGAGGTCAGCGATGATCTGTGACGTCATGTTCTCTGCGATCACCTCATGCTGGCCGGCGTAATCGTTCAGCTCGTTTAGCGTCGAATAAAACGCGCGGCACCAAGTGTACCTACGACAGGAAGTGACATCATCGATATAAGAGGTCATGAATCTATCTTGACTAGTAAAATGCTGACTCAGACATCGGGTACATGTCATCCATCTGGACATATACCAAACAAATATAATATCAAAAGTTAAACATACTTATTCTCGTCCTCCTCTTTCTTCTTAGGCTGGTATTTCTTGGACAGGTTCCTGCACAAAATGAAAGAGAGGCAAATGACTGCATATGTTTGAAATACTAACATACTTCTCATACTACAAGTACTGCTATGGGGTTCACTACATTCAGGAATATTATATGATAGTGATATTTTTATTTTTATTTATTTTATGTCTAGTATATGACCAGCAAATGCTTTGTGCACTGCCATATCCCAAAGTGCAATGTGATCAATCTGACTTTTTATTTTCATTAAATGCACAAATGAACCATAAGTAACCAAAAGTAAAATAATCAATTTATTTCCAAGAAAATAATACATACGAATTAATTAAAAATGATACATTGCAGAATAAAGCATGCCGCATAATATAAATGTGCAGTAGCATACTACTGTTTGAAATTAAATACCATGTATACTGTTTCACACACTATAAAAATACATATTCAGTGTCATTTTAATAGACAAGCATGTTTGGAATGTTTATAGACCAATCAGAAAGCTCAATTAAGAAAAGCGACCAATCAAAAACTATATATTAGTACTAACAACCAATCAACATATTCAAATATGAACTTCAGAGAACTTTTTGTCTTTGCCTTTGTACATGTATTTAAAATGAATGTGAGGTTCAATGCCAGTGTGTTGAAACTTTGACACAAATGATGCCGTGTTTCTTTGTAGCCTTTCTCGTCACAGCCAGATGTTATTCTCTTTGTATTCTATTATCAGCATGTATAAAGCCCGTCATCAGTGCCTCGAGGAAGGTGTGTGTGTGTGTGTGTGTGTGTGTGTGTGTGTGTGTGTGTGTGTGTGTGTGTGTGTGTGTGTGTGTTGCATGCATGTGTGCATGTGTGTTTGTGTTCATACTGCACCTCGCCGAAGGGTAAAATACACACACTAAAATAAACACACACTCACGCACACGCCTACAGCTCGTCCCCCATCAGCCCTTCTGTCACTGTGTGTCTTCTGCACATATTCTACAGCTGTGTCCAGAATAACACACTAACACGCTGCTTCTGTTACTGCACAGCATTCTCTACACACATATAACACACACTGGTGACGTACTACTCTTGACAAAATGTGCACAACTGTCACACTACATAGAGTGCTGCATCCCACAATGCAATGCACTCGACTTCACCTTCCATTTCCAATGTGATGAATGACCTACAAGTAACATCTATCCATCCATCCATCCATCCATCCATCTACTAGTATATCTATCTACTGAATCTATCTATCTATCTACTGAATCTATCTATCTATCTATCTATCGATCTATCTACTGAATCTATCTATCTATCTATCTATCGATCTATCTATCTATCTATCTGCTAGTATATCTATCTATCTATCTATCTACTGAATCTATCTATCTACTGAATCTATCTATCTATCTATCTATCTATCTATCTATCTATCTATCTATCTATCTATCTATCTACTGAATCTATCTATCTATATATCTATCTACTGAATCTATCTATCTATCTATCTATCTATCTATCTATCTATCTATCTATCTATCTATCTATCTATCTATCTCATATTCATGTATTTTTCTATTGCACAACATTTTTATGTGACTGTTTCTGCTACAGCAACACTGCAATTTCCCTCCCTGGATATTTACTCTGTTCCTGTCCTACACACACACACACACAATAATGACTATTATCTTATTCTCTTTCTCTCTCCATGCATGCAAGTCCCTGTCTGGATTGGGATATCTGGGATATCCGTGTCTGTGTTTGCTCGCTTTAATATGTGTGTGTGTGTGTGTGTGTGTGTGTACACATCATGCATGTATGTTTGTCAAAAGCTATAAGTGCTATAGTGCATGTATATAGACACAATTATAAGCTGTATCCCATACAATAGTGCCATGGTATTTCTATAAAAATAATCATAGGGGGGGCAAAACTATGTTTTATTTAGTTACCATACTGGAAATGCCATCACAGCCCAATTTAAAGACCCTCCTTTATAAATAAGATGCTCAAAAGATAACGTGGTGCATCAAAAGAATCAAGGTACTGCCACAGTACTTTTTCTGTACATGATTAAAATGTATTCATTTGTTCATTTCTTTGGAATGTGCCCACAGAACGCAATTCTATCACACAGTGTATTCGAGGTTATAAGTGCAGTTCATGACATCCAGTAACAGACCGGTGTGTGTGTGTGTGTGTGTGTGTGTGTGTTAGACGGCTGAACCCCTGCTGCGTCTGGGAATTAAAGGGGTTTCCCACTGTTATCTGGAGGGGGTTGATGTACAGTGAGTGTGTGTGGATGTGTGTCCTCCAGTGTCTGAGAGCTTTAAATCCTATCACTGGAATGGGGGGTGGGGTCGAGGCGCGTGATTGGCCCGTGCAAATGTAGGTCACCAACGAGGAAAACCATGCAGACACCTTGTTACCACGGTAACCTGCATTTTCTTCCCAAATTTAAACACACACACACACACACACAGAGAGAAAATACAAATGTTGCCCTTCCTTCCTGTATCCTTGAGCTGTCAGCAGCAAGATCACATCTGTAATTAGTGTGTGTGTGTTTGTGTGTTTAGCTGTCTGGCCTTTATTTTCACACGAGTACACTATAAAGTACAAGCAGCTGCACCTGTGTTCATTTGTACAGACACACAACACACGCTTTAGTTTGCAGAGGTTACAGTGGGATTTTGGTGGTAGTCGAACCCTAAGATCTGGTGGAGATCCTGGTGCCCAAGGCGAGGTGAGACTTGACCTCTGACCTATTAATCCCCAAAAAAGTATTCCACCTAATTTCCAATGTTAAAAAAACTGCTTAAACAGGTCTCCAAGCCTGATCAGTCTACCGGTAGTCTGTTAACTGGTTTTAAATTGGTTTTCACCAGCTTGGAAAGGCTGAGAGTCCAGATTAAACCAACTCAAACCAGCTTAAAATGGCATAATCTGTCTTTTACACCAGGCAACATATTCACTAGAAAGCTAGATAAATACACACATACAAGCATGAATATATGTTGTTACGTTTATGAATGTTATTTATAGGTGCGCAATGCCATTTTTTGGTATGTTTTGTTACATCTGCACGATAGAAACATCAGTAACACTTTAAAATAAGGTTTCACTTGTTAACAAGATCAAACAATATATCTACAGCATTTAATAATATTTGTTAATGTTTTCAACATTTAATAATACGTTTCTTAAATCAAAGGTTGTATCTGTTAACATTATTGCACTGTGAACTAATGTTGCAGAAATGAATTAGTAATTCTTACTCATTTTGCAGTATAATCAATACAATATGCATCAAAACTCTAATATAAAAAAATATATATATATATACACACACACACACATTAGTCTTTAGTGATTTAGTGCACCTAATTAATCAGTGAGGTTAATGTAATACTCACCTGATCTGTCTTGCATAGTTAAGCTCGATCTCTGACCTTTCCTTCACAAATTTGGTGTATTTTTCCACAAAGTCGATTCCCCACTGTGTGTGCTTTTCCAGGTTATCAAACTGATCCTGAGTGGGAGAGTGACAGAGAGAGAACTATGTTAAAGTTGGCACAATAACAGTGAAAACTGATGTTTCAACACCTTGAATCAGTTGTTGAAATCCAAAAATGTTCCACACCAAAAAAGGTTCACCAAAAAGGCAGAACAACACACGTTTGATGACAGCAGCCAGTGCACGGGGTCAGTAGCAAAGGCGTCGTTCTGCTGAGGTCAACGGGAAGTAACACAGGAAGAGCCCACCCTTAACCCACTGGACTTTGAGTACGTGAAATCCTCAATCATCCATGGCATGGCGTCACACTCTGCGGCATCTTTTTTATAAACATAAATTCAACATTTTAAGTAAAAATATACAATCTAGTCCATTTTACTGAGAAAATTTGCATTCTTTTAAATCAGCCAATCAGAGGTCAAGCCGTGGCTTATTGTTCTTCTATTGGCCACTCGTCTACCAATTCGCAGGTCAGAGTTCACCAACTTGAACTTTGGAACGCAGAGAAATGCGACACCAGAGATGGTCTTTGTATTGGGAGATACAAGGGTTAGTGGAGACACTGGAGAAAGCATAACAGCTAACTTAGACCCCCGTGTGCCTTGATAACCAATTACATTACAGCCTTGACGTCATTGAATTTTGTTCATAGTTGTGCAGCAGTTAATCTCCGTTTTGCATTACAATTTTAACATGCTATATAAAAATATCTGTGGGGTATTTTGAGCTAAAACTTCACATACACACTCTGGGGACATCAAAGACTTATTTTACATCTTGTGGAAAGGGCATTATACCACCCCTTTAATAGGGATAGTTCACCCAAAAATGAAGATGTCGCCATCAAAGCCGCTTGCTTTTCACTTTTGAATTCGCAATCACGCATATTCTATGTCGGGAGCGGTGGCACTGAACGCAGATTTTTAAAATAAGATATTTGTCATTGACTAAATCATCCGTCAGTCATCTCTCTTTACTCATGTCATGTGATCAGTGAAATCTGACTCCTGCAGCTCATGCTGTATGGAGACAAGACGCTTTCAGTTTATAATTATAGCGTCCGTTCTCCAACTGAACTAAATGGTGTTTCTTTCAATAAAAAAGCAAAATGACAGTGGTGGCGGTGTCGCGGTGGGCAAGTATTGTAATCGGTGTTCGGCCTATCGACCATCGACTACCGCAGCATGCCTACTTGTGACCACCCCTTTATACTGACATGAAAGTGAATACTACTGTGTCAAAAATTATGAACTTTTCAATGTATGTTATAATTTTTGTATGTTCACTTGATGTGCTGAAGTGATATTTCTAAAGTACTAAGTGCAAACTGTATCAGCTCTTATAAAAAAATGTGTTTACACTTTATTGGTTTTATATGCAGTTGTCAAATTTCCAGGTTTTTAGTAAAAACATAAACAACCTACCCATATTGGTCTACAAGCAAAACTCTTTTATGAGCAAATGATTGTACAGATAAATTGTAAAATGCATAATCAGTGTAAATACAACCAAATAAAATGGTTTCTAGCTTGGATCATCCACTGCATGTTTGGGATGTTTCTGATAGTTTCCTAACATAAAAACACAAGAAACCAGATTTATAGACTGTACGGTCCAAGTTTTATTATACAACTGAAATCTTGTCAATACAGGTGCTATTATTTTTCCCGGGATACGTAAATAATATATATATATATTTTTTTTAATTGTTATCTAACCACAATCAGAGGCAGTGGCACATTACGTCAGTAGTGTTTAACTTAATGGGCCTGAAAGTTTTCTTCATGTATTAATATGCTGTGGTCATCTATAGATTATATATTATGAGGAGGAGTGTGTTAGGTTTTAATTTGTCCTTTGCAGATGATTTCCGGTAAAAACCTCTTTGCGACACACAAATACACACCACAGAAATGTTGTCCATTTTTACCTCAACCAAAACGGATCACATATTTTGAGACGTGACATGCTCAGTTTAAGAGCCTGATGCATGCTGGGTAAAGAAAATATTTAGACTTTATGTTAATGTACCTCTAAACTATTTCAGAATCCTTTTCAAATCACATCACTATGGAAAATAAAGGTTCCAATTCGAATCAAAACTTATTTTACAGCCTGATGTCATAAAAGAGCCCGTTTAAGAACAATGAACTTCTAATTCCTTAGAAAAATCCATGTAATGAAAACACAGAAACCAAAACACTGGTTTGAAGAACCTATAATGAAATAAAGAGCTCAAGAAAGCAACTTAAGAATCCTACACATCCAAAATGCGTCTTGAAAACCAAACATTGCTTTGCCGAATCAAAGAACCATTCAAAAACCCATTCTCAGCACAATAAAATCACACCATCAGAACTTAGATAGAAACTTCACTAGATAAAACACCAAAGTGGCACTGCAGTAAAGCTTCAATCACCTTCGTTTGACTCCAGCATCCCCCCATTTTCTCTTCAACCATCTCGAAGTCTGAAGAATTCAGCCAGATTTCCCCTCACACACTCTCGAGTGAGAGTTCGACTCAAAAGAACATTTCACTTTCTCCTTGTGTAAGAACACACTAGTTTAATTCATGTTCGTGCAAACCGTCCGCATGCATTCAGCAAGCAGACAGGATGAGCGCGCAAACCTTTGTGTGTGTGTTTGTGTGCACAGGATGTACATGTGGGTGATGATCTGCTGATTTCTGCTCTCCACAAAAAAAAAAAAGATCGATTATTTAAAGGTATAGTTCACCAAAAATGAAACCAGGTAATTTGCTCATGTCGTTCCAAACCCATATGAATTTAATTTCATCTGAGGAGAAATTTTTCAATAATCTTTACGTAGCTCTTTTTAAATTACAGCAGTTGAAACCAAAGAAAGTATTATAAATGTACAGTTAAAGTAGTCCATACGACCTGACTGCTATATTCCATGTTTTCTGAAGTAATGTGAGTGAGGAACAAACCAACTTATTATTATTATTTTTTTGTGATCATTATAAATTGGAGCTGCACGATTAATCGTTAAAAGATCACGATCTCGATAGGTATGAAACTGCTTCATTAGCTGTCTTTTCAACCAAACAGTATCACTATTTCTGTTACAAATATTCAAATTATCACACAGAATAGCTTTACAGCTTGGATATAAACACTGATGTCTGCAGTAGCGATCAAAACAGAGCACATCTTATGTAACTAATGAAGTATTTGTGAGTAAGTCATTGAATCATTCATTCATTCATTCAGAGTCCATACTGCCAGTGCGAATGCAACCAGGAAAATGGCCATAGGGAGCCTAGTTCCCGTAACTGAGTTCCTATAACAACGAATGCCCCTAATGACTGAATTTTCATTTCTGGTTAGCTATTCCATTAAGGCTATTAAAACTAGCAATGGAAGAATAGAGCTAAGAAACACACAAAGTGCCAAAGTCCCCTCTCAGCATCTGGGTAATTCAAATTACCTAATACGATTAGCCGGACTCATTTAAACACAGATCACCTCCTCTTACACAACCCAGTCTTTAGTACACACTACAAAAGCAGCAGAACCCCAGCAGCTGAAGGTTTAAAGAGAGCAAAACCAAAATCTCCTGTTTGAACGTATATAGTCTTGTGGTTTTGATCAGTGAGATTGCGTATTATGCAATAAACGGATGTCTAGGTGTCTAACATTTTTTTAGCCATGCAAAGTAAGACGTCTATGAGGTGCTCCAAGTGCATCTGGGGCTATATGAAACGTCCCATCCTAATTCCTGATTTAAAATTTAATAAGTAAAATGACCATGGTTCCTAAACAGACAGGGTGTTTCTGTAAGACCGCCCCTTCTGTCTAAAAACTAGTCCATCCACAAACTATTTCTTTGAAGATGTACCCAGAAGTGAAGATATTTATGTTGCTGCTAATGTGGGCAGGTTTCGCCATTCTCGAGAAAAAGAAAAAAAAACATCAAAACTTGGGGGACGTCCCCACGTGGAATTTTTTTTTCATAATTTTTGTTATTTTACATCTAAAAATAGTAAGAATGTATTTTTTACTCAGTTGGTTGAATATTAAAAAAGAAGGTTAGGGTTTGTAATGTATCATCCAGTTTACATGTGCAGTTATTTATTTAGCAGACACTTCTAACCAAAGTGACTTCAACCAAAGAGACAACAAAAGTGAGTCATCCATGAAAAAGGTACAATAAAAAGTCAAATTATACATGTTAAAGTGAAAAAAATATTGAAACAGCAGATATTTTTAAGGTTGATAATGATATCACACTTATATTGATAGAGATACACTACCATTAAACAACAAGCCGAGTAATTTCACTTAGAAATACTATAAACACAACCACAAACTATACACAATTTGCAGACACTTCAAAATAAGGTTCCATTTGTTAACAGTTTAAAAAACTTCTAAAGCATTTCTTAATGTTAGTTTCAACACTTACTAATACATTATTCAAATCAAGAGTTGTATCCGTTAATATTATTTAATAGACATGAACTAACAATGAACGATTGTATTTTTATAACAAAGATTAATAAACACTGTAACAAATGTAGTTGCATTAACTAATGTAAACTAATAGGACCTTATTGTAAATAAAAAAATATGTTTCCTCTTAAAACACAACATAATATCATATTTAGTGTAGTAATGCAGTACAAAAGCATTAGCATAGTTCATTTACCCTCTGAGTCGACAACATATTAGTCCACATGTTTCTGAATGATGGAGTGGCCCCCATCTCCACTGCGCTCAAGCCAGTTTCCAACAAATCCTAGAGTCAGAACTGAGTCAGAACCGCCTGTCCAGTTCAAACCAGTGTCGGTCAGTCCACCGGCACAATTCTCCAGTCCAAACCAGTCGGAGTCCGTCTGCCTGCTCCAGTATGATAATGGTGGATTATAATCCAGATTCTGTCTTTATCCACGGATTAAACCCCTCAAAACACCATGCAGATATATTGCACATCTGGAGCTGATCCAATGAGCGTCTGGGCGCCAGATTTACAGTAGTTCTGCTACTTAATTCAAGTCCAGACATTAGCAATGACCAAAAAGCACCAGATAAATGCAACACACTTCCTGGTGGCAAATTTCCATTCATATTTACATCCTGGTATTTAACTGAACTTTCTATTTAAAGCTACATACAAATTAGGAATAGGTCAACAACAACAACAGGCCATTCACAGCGTCTGGTGTAGCGTTACATTGAATTTGAGTTCTACATTTTTTAAGCATTAAAACGTTTTCTCTAAACACTCCACTTGGGCTGTGCAAATGTTAAAATATCATTTTTTAATGTGTTATAGTTACATAAGCATACCATAATGTTCCTAAAACCGCAAACATACGGATCAAACATTTTAACATTCTTGTAACGTTGATTTGTAATGGTCAAATTGCAAATTGTGTTGTTTAAAGCAACACTAAGGAACTTTTCCTCTGCGGTCGTCCTACAGGTTGGAAGCGGAATTGTCCATTACCGCTGCAGTAAATAATTTAGCCTACCGCCGCTTACTGTCGCACGCACGCTCGCTGTTTATCCAGCACCGGCTTTGGAATGAACGACGTCTACAGACAAGGTAGAGTATGATGCATGGTTTTATGAAAATATGATGTATTGTGACATCAGAAACGAAGAAAAACAAAATAATGACTATTGTAAGGTTTGCCGTAAAGCAAGTCAAATTTGTAGTTTTCTCATGACTCATTAGAACTACAGAAACGCGACCCGATCTGGCAATCTTACATCGTGTGGTTATAGCAGATAAAGGGCCGCAAAGCGGAGGCAGAAGTGCCTTTCACCCTGTTAACACTTGATGAACCACTAAATCGAATTTGGAAACATTATTTTAAGGTAAAAAAATCTTCCTTAGTGTTGCTTTAATGTATAGAACTACAGTTTCATGGGAAAAAAAACTACATTTACAAAGTGAAAATCTATCAAACACTAATATATAATAATAATAACAATATATTTCGAATGGTACATCGTAGTTGAAGTATTTTATACATTTATAAGTTCTCGCAACGTTCTGTGTGCTTCATTTTACGTGTGCTAATTTTTGTAAACGTGCCGTTTTTTAACAAATTTTTTATGTTATGTTATATTGGCAAGTGTAAAAATTCCATGTTTACAAGTATGTTCTTTTAACATGGCACTTAAAATATTGTGGCTCATTAAAACATGCAGAAAGAATTTCAGTGTAAACTATCATTTGTTGCATGGAATTTAATGTAACAATTTAAGATAGTATATAAGTACTCTTTCTCCGTCATTGAGGGAATTTTCTGTAATTTTCACTGTAATACGATAGGGGGCGCTATCACGCATCTTCTGAAAGAGTACAGAATCTCTGGATCCAAAAACAAGCAGAAACAAGTGATAAAAGCACTGCTTGCTTATGCTCATGTAAAATAACGCGATCATCAAATATTAAACAGCACATAAATCAAAACTGCCTAATGTTACCGAATTAAATGTCGACCCATGAAGAGATATTGGACTTTTCAGGCTTTGGGGGTGTTGATGGATCTCAATCTACTCAATATATGCTTTTGATCATTTGATCATATATGTTCTGAATCCGATCTGGAGATAGTCTTTGACAAAAATTATATTTTCTCAGCTTTTCGTTTAAAATGTTGCTTTTTTAATGAAACTTACCCACGTTCAAGTGTTGATAAAAAAAAAAAATGCATGATTATTATATAATATTTTCAGGTATTCATATGCTCAACTAAATATTCTGGGGGCCATGAAAGTTTTGTGAAAATAATCAAAAATGCTGGAGCAAGTTTTATTAAAAAATTTATTAATAAATAAAAACGTTGGCAGGGAAAGAGTTAACCAAAAATTTACACAGAAATGTGTTCTGCATGTTTCATGACTTGGCCCTAATTTGCCAATTTCATTATCAGCTTAAAATAATATAATGGACATTCAAATTATTATTATTATTATTTTTTTTATGTTCCAAGCACTGTGAGAACATTTATCAAAATACTATTAGCATCATATGGAACGTTTGATCCCAACATTTACACACTGTTTGCATTGTGAAGTTCTGCATTAGTTGAAGGAGGAACATACAGTCATTATGTCCGTTATACGTCTGTTATTGTGTGGATTAATGAGGGTCACGAAGGGTCGCCAGCTGACCCTGGAGTCTGGACAGAGACAGAACAGATCGCAGAGCACCTGCATCCGCTGTGAACGAGTCTACTGGATGGAAACGAGGGATCAGGGAGAGGTTTAGCACACACACACACACACACACACACACACACACACTCGGCTGTAGGCGTCTGAGCTGCACGCGTGTAAAAATCAAAGCCGTGCCAGGTGGTGACTGAGCAACTGGAGGGAAATATGGAGAGAATGACTCAGAGAGAGAGAAAGAGGGAGGCAAAGAAAGGAATTTAAAAGACGTCTGATATTCAATACAAAGAAACACTAGCACACTTTCATGCATGAACATACCTGAAAGGTTAGTAGTCATAGTTTACTTGTGAGCAAAAAAATTACAGAATTTTTATTTTAAGATGCACTAACACACACACACACACACACACACACACTTATAATCGATGTGATGATGTCATTGTGGATTCTGAATCAAAAAATGAGGTCATAATCTATATATGGAAGAAATGAACATTTTTCATTTGAATTATTCTTGTGTGCACGGTAGATGGCTGCAATTCAGCCTGAAATAAAACACACACAGCTGCACAAGAACACGAGCATGAGAATAGCTGTATGGCGTGTATTTCATCATCCAGAAACACATGCACACACACACACACACACACACGCCTCCTCCCTCACTATAAATAGGCACTGCGTGCTCTGATGGGACACAGAGCAATCCTAGAGTTCACCCGTCTCTCATGAACTCATTAAATCCAAAAACTCAGAAGAGCAGAGCACTAGTCAGACACTGAGATCCTGTCTGTAAACACAGCCGAGTCTGACAACCATCACTATTACCAGAGACTTACAATTACCACACTAACTGCGGTATTCTTGGTGGAAACTGTACATTAAGCATGTGTTATTCTCTCATCGTTTCTGAAATACGTAAATGTGTTTTTAATCTACCCTCCTGCTATGAACTCAGCAAACTCTCAACATGATTCACTCACGGTCCTTGTGAAATCTGGCCTTAATTTAGCCTTACAGGACGGGACTCATCAGGCTTCTGCTTTGTTACTTTGGTACAGTCCAATTAACCACGATGCTAATGAAGAACACCACTCATTCATACACATCACGGAGAGCCGAATATATCACTGGCGGACACTTTCTGAACATTAATGTCATTTTAAACTTGAACTAGAATGCAAAGCTGAACACATCTGGATGTATGATCCCAAACTACTGACCTCAGATCAGTTTCAGCGATCTGATCACAGGTCAGTATTTCTTCCAAAATAACGTATGCACAAGCCCATTACATTTATCATATTTATTTACATAATGTGTTTCTTGCTCATTTGAGAATAAAAAGTTGTAATGAACAACATCTTATCTATGCCATCATTTGATTGAGATGATAGACATGCGTGTTTACTTACACAAAATATTGCTACTGACAGATATAAGCACTAATAAGCCAACACTCTTTTGTGTGTGTGTGTGTGTGTGTGTGTGTGTGTGTGTGTGTGGGGGGGGAATGTGGCTGTGTATGCCAAACACAAACAGGTGTGCTACAGACAGTGGTCATAAGTGTATTTGGTTAACACAGGACAGATACCAAATGAGATTCTTGAAGGTCACTGGGGACGCCACACATCGACCCTGTACTAAACACAAAACAGCAAATGAATCCCGCAAGGAATCTCTTGTACACAAGGCTGCTCATTAGATGATGGTCACTTCTAGGAAGTTAAGATCAAAAATAAAATATATATGCAAGGGTACATTTCATGGTCACTTCTAAGAAGCTAAAAAATAAAATGAAAATAAAATAGTGAAGGGTAGGGTACATATGATGGTCACTGCTAGGAAGTAATAAAATAAAATCAAATGAAATGGTGAATGGTATATAAAAAAATATATATTGTGAAAAAAATATATAGTGAATGGTAAACAAGTTAAAAAAAAAGAAGAAGAAAAAGGAATTTACCCTTAAGTCTGCTCATTGGGAAACAGGAAATGTCTGTGACACCTGCAGTTCCACTGCCGAACTCTTGGAGCAGTAGACAGCAACTTTTAACATCACTGAACTATCAATCAACCAAAATAATCTAGAAGATAATCTCTGATGTGAGCTTGTGATTTAGGCCTAGTTACCAACAAACCGAAAGTTTCCGAAACTCCAAACACACACACACACACACACTCAAAGGCTCTGTTTTGTTCATCAATTCCCCCAAAATTCCCCTCAAAACCCCTCATATACAGAGTCTGATTCACACAGTCTGATTCACACAGGTATACAAATGACTGTGAAAAACTGCTTCAAGGGAACAAAAAGTGCAGTGTGCACGCACACAATACCATGTGTAAAGGCTGTTTCATACTCATCCAACAATACTAACATAGTGAACTTAACAATGACATAATTTTCATGTATGCATGCAACCCAGAGCATCACATCAGAGCGCCTTATAACACCTTATAACATCACTATATCAGCTCATTTTTCAGTCAGAATTTGATATCACGTTAAATTAGCACTTAGTAATTTGTTCTATTTTAGTTTTCTGCCTCTGAGGAACATTAAAATAACACTCAGCAGAATCCCGCTGACCTAAAAACAGCTGGCACAGGAAGTGGCTTTGAGATGGTGCAGATGTTCAGCGCTGTGTGTCAGTGGTGACGGATGGGCTCTTTAACACATGAGGTCAGTGTGATGATCTTATTAGTGCCTTTTGCTCAAACAGACACGAATGAAACCTCGAACGCCATGGCCTGTTGAGAAGTTAGTCCAGTTATAGTCGCATGCACACATTAGCTATGTTTACATGCAACCAAATAATCCATTAGATGGCTCAATTGGATTGAAAAGCCTTCATGTAAACACATAAATCGTTCCGACTGAGCTTGATCCAAACGAAGTTTCAATAAGATTGACAGGCGTGGTCAACAGGAGTCTGAACCTGAGATGTCAATATACATAAATTCCTATAATCGATCATTGTTTAAATTAACAATCAATTAATCAATCAATCGCTAATCTCTTAAATCCGAAGCAGGGCCGCTACTAAGTTACCATGTTACTTAACAGCCACTTGCTTAACCTGCACAAAATAGGAGTCGTTTTAAAGCTAAGAAGCTTGTCTTTACAGTGAATATGGTCATCATTTAACAAGTGCTTCACATGACAACGTGATCTGTGGTTTGTAGCTTCGCCCAACATTAGTAAAACGTAGATAGATAGCATATGTTAATATAGAGCAGGTGGTCTCGAACAAGCCCAAACACAACATAAGCCAATGCTGTAGATGACATGACATGCTTCTTGGCTAAAGCTATAGGACTTCCAGCGTCATTTGAAAGTTCAACCAATGGAAACTGGATCTTGGGTGTGGGTATAGTTGGTAGAGACCATGTGTAGAGACCATTTTACAGCTGGAAAGCACTTGGTAAATCAAGACCAGTCAATCTGAGCGATCAAACCAATCCATGCGTCATTGAATAGGAGTGCACCGCTGAAACACCGCTGAAGATCATCACTCATCATCCAGAATCGTATTCCTTGTTTACTCTATGTAAGTTAATTGTGCCGTTTACACAAGTAAGAAGTTCTTATGTTCAGGAAAACCACTTGTTTGGATGTTTTTTTGGACCCTTGGTTAATTATGTTTATAAATAAATGGCAACCCAACCTAATCCATTGCCTGGTTTCTTGAAGACATAAATGCACACGCATACGTTCGTTTAATTTTTCTTCGTGTTTCTGCTGTACGTGTTATTGCGCATGAGCCGCACGCACCTCAAAACTACGCACTCTTATGATGACCTAGCTTAATCAGCAGCCATCGATAAGTTTTTTCGATTAAGCTATTATCAACAATTATTACACGACTCTGTGGAATACTTGATTCTGATTGGTCAATCACGCCATACAGCAGTATGTTATGCTGCCTTCACGTGCAATAGGAATTATCATAAATACTAGTTTCCAAGTTAAAAAAATTGGACTTGAACGCCCTCTCAAGTCAAAATTTTAATGCGATGAGGTCGTATTCATGACTTCAGAAGTAGAAGATTTCCAATAGCATGTGATGGCAGCATTATGTATAAGGGCATTAACCCGCTTATACCATGTTCACTTGCCAAATAACACATTTTTAAAACATTAGTTTATATTTTAATTAGTTTTACAATCGAAATCTAACGGTTCACTTTTTAATGGACACCCTGCAGCCAATCAGAATCGAGTATTCACCCAGACCATGGTATAATTCCCGATAACAGCCGGTAAAAACTGATAACAGTTTTCAGCGCTCTACGCTTTCTAGGAACTATTTTTTTTCGTGGACGTTTTGCGTTTGGGGAGTTATTAATATTAAAGCTCGAATTAATATTTTGTGTACAATTATTTATGTCAACCGGGTGTCGTAGTCTCGCTCTTATTCATGTGGCGAAATGCCGTAGTATTAAGTGGTATGACTGAATACCGTATCCCTTAAATGTCCGTCTCGTTTGAACTTGCCAAGCTAGCAACAGCTCTCTCCGCGGAAGCTTTGCATTCAAAGACTTAATAAAATATTTAAACTCAAGTCAATATTTCGTGTCTTATTATTTACTTATGTTGCAAGTAGCTGTGCATGTAATAAGCGGGATAATATACATCCAGCCGCTTGTTATCGCAGAATAAACCCCTTCAGGGTGATGCAGGATCCTGATCACCCTGTCGTCGGGGTTTATTCTGCAATAACAACCGGCTGGATGTATATTATCCCTTATATAATTGATTGTCGATTAATCGTTAGCATCTCTAGTCCGAACGATTGGAAAACACTTTTATGTCTTTAGAACAACCGCATATTTCAGTCTTTTAATGTCATTAAATTAATTTATTTATTTATTACTAAAGTTAATGAATTACTAAATATTTCATAATCTTTTTAGAAATGTCATCAAGGCAAAACCGACAATTATTCTCACTGTATAATTATCACCAGACCTTTGCTCGGTATATATATATATACTGCATGTCAACAAATATATATCTATATATATTTAAATGTTTAGTGTTCGTATAAACATTACTGTCAGAATCTGAAATCAGATTGGATTAATTCCCATTGATTCGCATTTAAACATATCTATTGTGCATTATGTGCACTTAGTGTGTGTGTGGAGGGGGTTTTAATCATCATCATCATCATCATCATCATGAGATGTTTTGAGGTTATGCTTATTGTGGAAAATAGAATCATCTCTCTTTGTTCAATAGCCTCTGTTGTTCATTGTGGCTGGAGCTCGTAGGCGGTTTGCATTCAGGGAGAAATATTTGTGTGAGATGTCGAGCAGTTTGTGTGCTTTTCTCTCTCTGTGTGTGTGTGTGTGTGTGTGTGTGTGTGTGTGTGTGTGTGTGTGTGTGTGTGTGTGTGTGTGTGTGTGTGTGTGTGTGTGTGTGTGTGTGTGTGTGTGTGTGTGTGTGTGTGTGTGTGTGTGTGTGTGTGTGTGTGTGTGTGTGAATGCCAATCCATTGGTCTTTCACACAGGGTCTTTGTGCTGCAGAAACAGGCAGAACAGAGCTACTGTAACCTCTTAGTCATGATACACAGACGGGTCACACACACACACACACACTTGGATGGTCCTATCACCAACATTTGTCTTTGTGACATGAAAACGTCCAACATGAACTTAAACCTCTTCACTACACACAGTAGTGCATCATAACAAGTACACTGCTCCGATTTAAAACGACCAAGAGAACATCACCACAACCGCTGCATAAACACTGCTAGCATCATAAATCTCTACTGCTAACACGAAAATCCCTTTCCGCTTCTGAGAGAAGGTCTCAGATGTTCATAAACATACACAAATGCTCAACACAACCAAAAACGGTGGGCTTTTAGACTTCAGTTCTGAAATTACCGCTTTGAGTATGTGTGTACATTAGCACATTGCAATGTGATTGCCATGTAGTTTTGTAAGGTTGCTAGGGCATTCTGAGTGCATGTTGTACGGTTGCTGGGGTGATCAGAGTGGTTGTTAACACGTTGCTATGTGGTTGCTGGGGGGATCTAAATGGTTGATGGTGCGTTACTATGTGGTTGCTGGAGTGATCTGAGTGGTTGTTAGGGTGTTGCTATGTGGTTGCTGGGGTGATCTGATTGGTTAGTGTGTTGCTATGCAGTTGATGTGGTGATCTGGGTGGTTGACAGGGCGTTGCTATGTGGTTGCTGGAGTAATCTGGGTGGACATTGTTTTTAGTATGTTACTATGTGGCTTCTAGAGTGTTTTAGGCTACGTTCACACTTAGCGTCTTTTTTGACAAAAAAAAGTTAACAACGGCGTTTTTTTAGCAAAAAAAAAACCCGCTGCGCATTCGGTTACAAATAGCAGCCGAGCGCGTCTTTTGTTGCTATAACAACAGCTGCAACAGTAGTGTGCCCACACAGCCTCTTTGTGATGTATGTTATGATAGAGTTGTGTACTCATATCAAACAGCTCCTTGTGCTCCGAAACAAGGACGATTAGTTTTTATACCGGCACCGTGTCCATTTTTCTTGTTGTTATGGAAACGACAGGTCTCGCTTCTCGCTTGTCATTGGTCTGCTGTCAAAAAGGCGCTTGACGTAGGGCGTTCTTTTCAGAAAAGTTAAACTTTTTTCAACTTTAAAAGACGCTCTGAGCTGCAGAAAAAGACGCCGGCGGTGGCGTTTAAAAAAGCGCTCAGGACTTTTTTGAAAAAACGGTTTACTCCATAGGGTTCTAATGTAGAACAGACGCTGGCAGTTTGAAAAAAGACGCTAAGTGTGAACATAGCCTTAGACTGTTATCAGGCTGTTCTGGGTGGTTGCAAGGGTTCCTCTAACTGTATTTGAGAGAGATAGAGAGAGAATAGATTGAAGGTAATTTGCATTTTTACACATTTCTAGCAGCTTCAGTTTTCAAAAAAAGAAAATGAAGTGGTATTGGGTGGAGTGAGTCTGTCACATTGAAAGTCCCACCCACAAGTGAAAGCTGGAATTTGAGTCACTTTGACTGGAAGAATGACACATCAACACACACACACACACACACTCATCCTGTGTTATCTCAGCCACACAAACTCACTTTCAAGCTCTGCTGATGTGTGCTGGAAACTCAAGTGTCCAAGCTGACACAGGACTAACCTCCCTGATAACTAGCCTGAGAGATCTATAATGAAATTCACTTAGAACACAATTAATCTATTCCGATGAATAAAAAAAAAATTAACTGAATAAAATTCAATTAGTTGTTGTCTATTAAAGCCTTCGTGGAAAAGTGTGGCAATTTCATTGCAAAAGAAACATTCACAAGCCAGTGAAATCTTTCCATTAGCTAATATCATTTGTTTCCAGCCAAAACTGTAAAATTATAAACTCTATTGTCTTTAAATGGTTTTAGTAAGTACTCCTGTTTTAAAAAAAGCCTATTAAGAAAGGGTTTTTAGGAACACTCTTACAAACTTCTTATAATTTATTAATATTATAATACTTTACTGAATGGCTATTTAGAATGGTTTTAAGAGGTTTTTAATGGTTTTGTTCAAAGATTTGAATTCTTCTTTAAATACAAATTCATTCTTAGGACTTTAAGGGAATACAAAGTGATTTTTGGGCAATACAAAACATTTTCTTAATGTTAAAATGAAGAAGAAAACAATATGTAGAATTTAATTCTTAAGATTATTTCAAGCCGACTGGACATTTTTACACAATTTGTTTTTTTGTACCAAATAAACAAACAAAATATTGCTTTAAAAATGGTGCAGAGGCATGTGACATCAGTCTGAGACAATGGTTAATTATATAGCATTGCAGCCAATTTACAAATATATTTCAATGCAGAATGCCATGTCTGACCAATCAGAATCAAGAATTCCAAAGAGCCGTTTGATATGTTATATACAATAGTAAATCTATATAAGTTTTGTCACTGAGGGATCAGGGCTGGGTATCGATTCAGATGTTCCAATTCGATTCGATTTCGATTCTCGATTCGATTCTCGGTTAGATTTTCGATTTCGATTTCGATTCGATTCGATTCGATTCGATTCGATTCCGATTCCGGTTCTCGATTCGGATTCCAAATTCGATTTTTGATTCGACTCAATGAATAGATTTAATACAAATCCTATATTTATAAAAAAAGAACAGTGACCATAAGTTTACAAGTGGTTAATTAATAATAAGAAATTAAGAGCCACAAACCTGTATATTAAACTCTTTTTATCTTAGGTACACTTGGGTACGTACATTAAAACAGAACCCAACTCTATATTTCAAATGCATACAATGAATAGACAGGATTTTGATTCAAGATTAAAAATGTATGTTGAAAATTGGACAACAGTCGCATGCCTTAATCAAACTGGATCAGTTTAAGATAAAACAAACATAAAATCTCACAGCATTAGCAGTAACACGGAGGCTACAAACAGTGCAGGAAAACTAATACTGGCTTTTGGGTGATAGATAAATAGTTATGGAAATAAATTGATTCGTGGCCTTTGAGAATCGATTTTGAATCGACCACTTTTTAAAAAACGATTAATCGAAAGAAAAAAAATTTGTCCAGCCCTATGAGGGATGCAGTCACTATGACTACTCACATTGCTGATCATCTTTATCTCCAGGAGCCTCTGCAGGTACTCCTGAAACGGGGTGAGAGGAAGAGGGGTCGGGGGGTCCGGGTCCTCCAGGAACCAGCGGAGCGAACCCATCGACTGACGTTTGTTCAAGTAATCAAACAGCTCTTCATGCATCATCATGAGCCAGATGCACAAATGCAGCCAGAAAGCAAAGAATGAGAAATTTTTACGAGAAACTAAGAAATAGGAGATTAATAATTACACTTCTCTATGACGGACTGATAAACAAATGGTCTAAAAAGTTGACGAGAACTGAAAGAAATGAGCTTTGATCCACTGTGGAATGTGCGTGATTACCCATCATGCACTGGGAGATTAAGTGACGCAGTGAACTTTGCTTGATGCCGTTTTTGTTATTAAGCCGATTACCAGCTAGAACTCAGCTCGAAGAAACACACAAACACTGAGAAGTTGCATCAACAATACACTTTCATCCATTCCACACACACGCACACAATCCTCAGGCTGATCTGTGCAACTCAAACACACATCCCTCATTGTTCAGGTATAGCCTACTGTTGCATTTACAGCTTTCATCCATTTTGTTCTCCGTGTCAAATGATCCTGTTTTATTACATTACATAACACGAGTTCTGACTTCATCTCTGAGGATCTTAAAACTGAGATTTTCACAGGTAGTGAAACTCAGAAATGAAACTAAGAAGATGTGGTGGGCCATAGCCTGATTTTATACACCACCAGTCAAAAGTTTAGAATAATTATGTTGTTTTTTATAGAAGTCTCTCATGCTTACCAAGGCTGTTGTTCGAAAAAATACAGTAAAAACTGTAAAATTGTGAAATATTGGCCCTTCAGATCCTTCAAAAATATGCTGATTTGGTGCTCAAATATTATTGGTGTATATAATTATTAATAATGGTTCTTCTGTTTTGTTTTTTGACACTTTTTTTTTATATTTTTTTTTTCCAGGATTCTTTGATGAATAGAAAGTTCAATTAACAGCACTTTTTAAAATATACATATTTTGTAACATTATAAATGTCTTTACAGTCAGCTTTGATACATTTAATGCATCTTTACTGAAGAAGTATTAATTTCTCCTTCTGTTGTTGTTGTTTATTTCTTACCCCAAACTTTTGAATTATCACGGTTTGCACAAAAACATTGCTCAGTACAACTTTTTTCAACATTGATATTAATCAGAAATGTTTGTTGAGCAGCAAATCAGCATATTAGAATGATTTCTGAAGGATCATGTGACACTGAAGACTGGAGTAATGATCACTGGAATATATTATTTTAAAATAAATTACAATAGAAAACAGTCATTTAAAATTTTAATAATATTTCGCAATATTACAGATTTGAATGTATTTTTGATCAAATAAATGCAGCCTTGGTGAGCATAAGAGACAAAAAAATGTAAAATCATAATTATTCCACACTTTTGACCGGTAAATGTACATAAACACACAAAAAACTCCAGTGGTTGGTCATTTAACATGTTGATAAATCGTACAGACAGTGTCTTCCTGTGTCTAAGAAGGCAGTTCTTGGCCAGAATAAGCATCACATTGGCCCAGACTTTACTTTGACACTTAAAAGTCTGGCTTGGCAAGACTAGAATCGTCTAGACTTCATGATTTGCTCTGACAGTGTGCGGCGAGCTGGTATCTGTCCTGTCGTCTTTGGGTTGCCTCTGAGAACACATCTTTATAGGAGGTTGCCCAGCCTTCAGGAATTACAAACACACTAACAGCTGTTCGAGAATAGTGCACATTTATGTGTGTTTCTATAACAGGGGAAACACAGCAAGCCTGAATGTGTGTGTGAGAGAGTGTTTAATAGTGAGAGGGAAAACTATACTGGTTATGTGCGGTATGTGTGCCAGCGGAAATCTGATACACACTCACCCAGACACACACACACACACACACACACACCTCCATGTGCCAAATACACGGGCACTTTTAAACTTCCTACATGTGTTCTCAACTATTACAAGGTGAAGCATTTTAAGTCAACGTTTGAAACTCATTTTACTTCCGTAAGGTGACAGAGTTACAAGTGAACGTGATTTTCTATGAGGATTTGTTTGAGAATTGATTGGACATAAAGTGTTTCTATATGAAAAGGCCGTTTGAGGGGAGGGGCTTAAACATTACAGGGCTCGATGATGTCAGTGGAAAAGGAAAGTCGTCTCAGTGGCCGAGCAAGTTAGTGATGAAAGATCATGATGACAAACCAGTGATATTATTGTTAACGAAAACTAAAATTAAAACTAAATGAAAGCATTTTCCTTATCTGAAAAAAAAAAAAAAAAAAATATTAGAATAAAATAAACTAACATTTTCATGACTCTAAAACTAATGTTTATTTTATATTTAGATACTTGATGTATTATACAACTTGAAACCTTTACAACCCACTTAATGAAAATGAAAATGTCACTGTGGAAAATTTAACCCCAAATAAATATTTTAAAATGGTACAAGTTGTGCATTAGCTTTGGCTAAAATGCTAACAAAAAACCTATATATATGTAGCATTTGTATGTATAACATACATATATAACTCTGAGGGAACAACTAAACTAAAATCTACCAAAGATAGAGGGAATTCTAAACTGAATTAAAAAGAAAATAGAAATAAAAACTACATTAAAACTACAATAACCCTTATACAATGGTTTGTTTCTTTGGACACACGATACGCAACGGATCGCACACGATAAGACCATGAACGTGTGCTGAGAAAAAGTGAATAAAATCAACATGACATCAGAATTGACCCTAAAGTCAATTAAAGAGTTTAAATTGATACACACAGATCTTGCGGCTCCAATTGCACTCTGGCATGATGACAAACTAACAAATTGTTATTGATCATTCACATTCATTACACACACACTCCTTGCTGTCTGTTCAGTGTGATGTTCAGGGCATTGCTTATGTTCAGTGGTGTGTGAGAAGAGAAGCCTTCTCAGCTTTTTCTCAGCTCTCCAACCTGATACACACACACACACACACACACACACACAACCTGAAACACACATACACACAAACATTCATTTGATAGCAATGACCGTGGCGTGGACTGAATTTAGGCAGGAATGCTTTAAGATTAAAGGTTGGATGGTAATCCAAGGATTCAGCTCACAGACCTGAAGAGGTGGGACTGAAAAACTAAAATTAGACGCGCACAAGCACAAGCACACACACACACACACACACACACACACACACACACAAACACGGTACTCAGATTATCACAAGCACTTAGATACTGAAGGAGGGAAGTAAACTCCTCTTCCGCTCAGGATATAGATAGCTAGTAATCAGATTTAAAGACGAGTATGCATTAAGAGAACAGCAATGCATCCTTATTAATGCTGAATGGAAGATGTCACTGCAAAAAAGAGAAAGAAACACTAATCCCCCAGACCAGAGAGGGCGCTGTTTGCATCCTGCTGAACAGAATATGTGTAAAAAATGTAAATTGAACAAAATAGGCATTTCTAAATTAATTTAGTCCAACAATCCAGAAATATGCAGAACTGCCTGATGTTTATGACAAAGAAAAAATTTGAAAAAAAAGTAACTTTTGAAGAAGGCTTGTTGCATCAGTTTGTTGTATTTGTTGTATCAGTTCACTTGCAGTTCACTTGCGAAAAGTTTGGGGTCAGATTTTTAAATGAATACTTTTATTTAGTAAGGAGTCTGGCCTGTTCATTTAATTACTTCCTTATTGTTTTATCAACTAACGTACTAATTAGAATGACATAAAAAGTAAAAGAGAAAACAGAAGGAAGCGGGGATAAGACAGACAGAAGGAAGAGAGGCATGTAGGGTGAGGTAATCTATTGTTCAGCTGCTTTTAGTGAAGGGAAATGTAATGGTCTTTTAGTTTTTTACTGTGCTGAATTCACAGAGCCAAATCAATAAACCTCCATCCATCCACTCGCTCATCAAATAACCAACATCTGGCAACCCTATTAACCCCCCACACACACACACACACACACTGCTGTGACTGAGTACGGGACTAAAACAGATTTATCATGGTAAACGTTGTTGAAAAGAAACCTTGCATCACAATAAGAGTATTTGTGATGGTCAAAAATATTTTATTAAGTTTAATTACAGCAACATTTTACTGTGTTTACATGGTAAAATGATTGATGTTGTTAGTGCTTGGCACAAATTTCACAGATTTCAATTCATAAGCTTGCGATTTGATTCTTATTTTGATTCAATATCGATTCATTTGGATAAATATTAGGTACAGTACAGAAGCTACTTGTTAATTTTTCTTAAGGAAAAAAATCTATTACTATTACTAAACTATATAACTCTATATATACTCTAACTAATAAAAAAACAGGAAGTCCTGTTGTAAACAAACAGGAAGTCCTGTCAGCTGCTATTAAAGGTTCAAATGAACCACTCAAATTAATATAATGCGTTTGTTTTATAATAATAACGTTATAATTTTTTTTAATGACAAGTAAAAATATAAAAATATGTAATATAGTGCATATATTTACTGCAGCAAAATATATCCTCTCAAATTTTTCTAGCTAACTGACATGCTATGGTCATTAAATGGCTTTGCTGAGGTAAATGTAACGTTACGTGACATTCGTATCGAAACTTTAAGTCATTTTCATTTCTTTTTTCTTTGATGACACCGATGGTTAACACTTACCACAGTTTCACTGGCAGAAACTATGGCTAAGGGTACGTTTTTCTTGATCGACGAACAGTTTCTCTCACGTTTAGAAAGTTTACCTGTAAATCTACATCACATTAAGGCCGAAAGCCCATAAACCACTTGTGTTCTAGTTCTTGTCTCGTTCTTGCCTTCTCTTTGTGTCTAATTCATTGAAACGGGTGCTTGTAACTACTTCCTGTTTCTGCCTCTCACTTCCTCTTTCAAAACGACACGAAAAATACATAAAACGAAAAAAATACATAATCTCCACCTTGGCTGCAAAATCAAGAATAACCCACTAAGAATCATTGTGAATATTGAAATCCACAGTGACAAAACTTATAAAGAGGTGCAACAATATTAGCATATTTTTCAGACTGCACAGTAATCTAAATACCATATTTTGTGTCAGTTAAGCATGACAAAAATTGACTAGCGCTGTTTTTATTGGCACTGCCAAAACAAGCATGGTTGCCATGGCCATGACGGGCACGGTTTCCAAAGTAACGAAGCGCTTTATGATTGGACGACGGCAAGATGGAAAAAATGCCACGTTCTGAAAGAGGAAGTCATCGAGTCCACAACAAGGACAAACACGGAACTGAGAAACGAGAAGTTTTTCTCTTAAAAAATGGACAAAGGTCAAATGTGGAAACGTGCACGTGTCATACCTTGATTTTTAGTGCACTTGACAACCCTTACAAAAAATAGCATGCTAACTTAGTGTGCACTACAGAAATAGTAAGTACATGCTATTACTTAACTATGTAAGGTGTGCACAGTATGCAAATGTTCAGTATGCATGCAATACTGTATTGAATAGCCAAGTGGAATGGTTATTGCACAGCCATGCATAAATGTGCAGTAAACAACCAGGCAAACTGCATGGAAAACTGTATCCCATAATGCAATGCACTTTATGCATCTTTTTGACTCAGTATTTACCCAGTATATACCCAGCCAAGCAACAGGACAAGAGTGATTGACATTATGATGAACCAATCAAAAGCAGCCTGGGAATAAGAAGGTGGGATCACCGTCAATGAGAGGAACTGACAGCTTTATCAGAGTTTCCCACACTTTCTCAACTCACAAAGCTGCTATTCATACATACTATTCACGTGTGTCGTCAGAAAGATTACACTGCGTTATCAACCTGAACAAATCTAAGATACTGTAGTAGGTTTATAGTAATGCTAGCAGCGGGCAAACTCAATCATTGCCAATGAAACAAACTGAACTCTGAAAACCCACAAAAACTGCAGTACATCGATATATCATGGCACTGAATGCATAACATATTCATATATTACATATACCTTCTTATTTACAAGGTATTTACATGAAACGTCCAATAATCTAAAAACTATGGTACTTCGATATACACCATGTTGCCGAATTTTACACTATGGTTCAAACGTTTGAAGTTGGTGAGAGTCGTTCCTGTTTTTGAGTCTCTTCTGCTCACCAAGACTGCATTTATTTGATTAAAAAATAGAATAAAAATAGCAATATTGTGAAATATTATTACAATTTAAAAGAACTGTTTCCTATTTGAACATATTTTAAAATGTAATTTATTCCTGTGACCAAAGCTGAATTTTCTGCATCATTCCTCCAGTCTTACGTGTCACATGATCCTTCAGAAATTATTTGAATATGATGATTTGCTGCTCAAGAAACATTTCTGATTATTATCAATGCTGTTTAATATTTTTGTGAAAACCTTAATTTTTTCAGCATTCTTTGATGAATAGAATAGAAAGTTCAGCATTTATTTGAAATATAAATATTTTGTAAATATATAATAACTTTACTGTCACTTTTGATCAATTTAAGGCATCTTTGCTAATAAAAGATTAATTTCTTTAAAATAAAATCTTACTTTAAAAAAAAAGACTGTACTGCAGTAGGGTATTGCCATGGAATATACTTTTTTCTTTTTTTAATTTTTTTTTCATGGTAATGTCATGGTACCATTGTGAGTGCAACAGCTCTGATTATAAATTTGCATGCTAATCTCAGTTCACAGTTTTCATATTAACACATTTTTTGCATGAGCAAACACTTTTTGAAACATTGATTGTAGAGTTCAAGATACTTTCCTAAATTCGAAGCAGTGATGTATATTTTCTCACCTTTGCATATATTAGGAGCAGCGCTCACACCGCACACAAATATTTATTTTGCAACCTCAAGGGTTGCTATGCAACAGCGAAGGAAGAAGGAAACATCAAATTGATACACACACACCGCTGATAACGGTGCTTCAAAATCTGTTATGCAAATGGTATTTGCACACACACACACACACAAAAGAAAAGATTGAGCACTGTGAGACATTCTGTTGGCTGAATACCAAGACTATTTTTAAGGAAGAAGTAAACATTTCTTAAACTAGCCTTAAACTAAGGAATGATTTGTGAATCACTCAGAACTGAATCAACTGACTCATTGAACCGATTCAAATCAAAAGAACAATTCATTCACAAATCAGATGTGGCCATTTCTCTCAGGAATTTACATTAATGTCCCGTTTCAGATGTCAAGATTTATTGACAATAAAAAAAAGATCTCTGAAAACTGACAAATTATACACATTCCAGAGAAGCATAACAACACACAGTCATGCATTTAGGTGTAAAACACACATTATCTAAAGGAGTCACACAGTCCAGGCTTTATTAAAGGCATTGCGACGGCATGTGGCATTAAGATGTCAAATACGGTAATTTGTCTCATCTGTCATTTCTAACACACACACACACACACACACACACACACACACACACACACACACACACACACACACACACACACACACACACACACACACACACATTTGAGGTGCCAAAATAAAGGTAATTTCTACAGGTAAATAGCCTCTGCAACACACACTTAGATGTTTAAGGAATTCGGAAGTCTAAAATGTCCTGACAAAAAGTCCCACGAACAAATATGTGCATAAACATGTCTAGCCTTCGACTAAATGTTATTAAAAAACAGAAGAGCATTAACAGTCGAGCATTAGGTGGATTATTTCACAGTATTGCGGTAGTTAAAACGGCTGAAACTCACATTTAAAGGAACAGTTCTCCAAAAAAAACCTAAAAAAAAATCACCTCATTAATTATTTACTTACCTTATTGTATTTTGAAACCTGCATGACTTTTGTTTCTTCCATAGAACAACACAAAAGATGACTCTTTATAGATTACTCTTTTTCATTCTATGAAAATGGATGGGGACTGGCACTGCCGAGCTCCAAAAATTAAAAATGGGGAAAAACAGCATGAGAGCTCAATATAAAAGTAGAACATAACTCAAATGTGCCATTCTAGGTTTGACAGCAATGTTCATTTAAAAAACAACAATAGAATAAAAGTTCCTTGACGTGCCATGATGCATATTTGATCATAATCTCAAAATAGATTTCCAGCTAGCTATAGGGTCTTAGATTTCTGTATGTTCCTCCTATAAAAGTTATTGTGTGGCTTGGCTTCAACATATATTATATTTAAATTTGAGTCATATAGTACTTTTGTAAAACTTGTATGGTGCTTTATGTCATTTTTGGAGCCAGACAGACCCAGTCCCCATTCACTGTCATTGTATGTGTTATTCTAACTAACTAAAACTATTCTATAATGTTTTGTTAATTTAAATAAAACTGAAATAAAACAAAATATAAACATTAGATAAATATATTAGTTGAAGTACTAAAATAAACTAAAATACTAAAACTAAAACCTGAAAATAAAAATAAATAGAAATATAAAAAATATATAATAATAATAAAAAATGACGACAGCACATAAATTCACTAAACTTAATCTAAAATTAAGAGGAATTAAAAAAAAAATTTCCTCATGTTCCAATGAAAAAAATTTAAGTCAGTGGAATTATACTTCAGAATTTTTTTTTTTTGGTGAACTATCTCTTTAAATGAAAAAGCTACATCTTTAAAAGTGTCAAGTTTCATACAGATAAGGCAAAACATCACCACAGTGTGTGTGTGTGTGTGTGTGTGTGTGTGTGTGTGTGTGTGTGTGTGTGTGTGTGTGTGTGTGTGTGTGTGTGTGTGTGTGTGTGTGCGTGCGTGCGTGCGTGCATGTGTGTGTGTGTGTGTTTCTCCGATCAGGTGTCCAACTTCAGGTGCACATTTCCCTCATGACCTAGCACAGCTCCACAATGCATTCTGGGAACGTGTTTAATTATTTCCCATACATGCACTGTTTTTGAGTTGTCTGTGCGTGACCATAGACACATGCCCACACACACACACACAAGACATACACACACATGCAGCAGGAAACATGTTGGCTCCAGTTACAGGGCAGAGAGTGACCCCAGCAGCAGGACAGAGTGTGTGTGTGTGTGTGTGTGTGTGTGTGTGTGTGTGTGTTTATGGAAGGGGAAGGCCTGTCCCAGACTCGCAGTCTATTTGCAGGTCGTGTTAAGCCGCATGGAATCTTTTATCTTTCGTCTTCAGAAACAATCGTCTGGCCTCGGCGGAAACTAAACATCCAGATGAAGCAAACGTCCACCATACGGGACAAATTTAACCTCCACATCGTCATGCACGTCTGGCCATGCATTTCATTGGTCTGCAAGCATGTGGCTAGTTAAACAACTTGATCGCTACACCAAACCTCTCACTTCATTCACACACACCAAGTATGCACTGCATGCCTGCATTCCTGCAACACTTCCACTTAGGAATCACATTCACTTAGGGATGCATGATATCTACCACATCGGCTATCAGGGGACATTGAATATTTAATTATGGATGTTGCCTATTTGTAGATTTTAGATTAGTTTTGTTGTTATGTAGTGCTAACTTTATGTCAAAGATTTAACTCTTTAAGAACAATGTTTTTTGAAATGCGCTTTCCTACCATAGATATCCAATCTCTATTAAATGGACTTTCTCATCAATGTTTTTTCATGTCAAAATGAAAAATTATCCATATTTCATACTGTACATAATGTTGAGATTAAGTCTAAATTCACATCGGAACATTGATTCAAATTTAAAGCGTGTTATGCTCGTTAATGCTGAATAATTATATGTATTATTCAGAATTTAAATCAGTGCATCCCTACTTTTAAACACTTTAAAAGGTACACTGTAAAAAAAATCATGTTTTTGAAGTTTGTAAATAACCAAAATTATTGTATGTTTAATAAAACTGGGGGGAAAATTTTTTTGTCGTTAGTGTCACGAAAGTGAATCGCAAAAATAATACTGTTTTCGAATCGGTTTCCCTAAAAACTGCTCACATCTTCCAGAAAAACTGACAGAGAGAGAGGGGGGGCGGGATAGATAGATAGATAGATAGATAGATAGATAGATAGATAGATAGATAGATAGATAGATAGATAGATAGATAGATAGATAGATAGATAGATAGATAGATAGATAGATAGATAGATAGATAGATAGATAGATAGATAGATCAATTGCTAAAACTCACATTTATTATTTTTTCTTATAAATCTAAACTATAAGTCATAACCATGCTTCAATCAGTCAGTTCAATGTGCCTTTGATTGATATGACTATATAACTTCATATCAAAATATAGCATAGCGCTCCAAATACAACCCCCCCCCCCCCCCCCCCCCCACACACACACACACACACACACACACACACACACACACTCAACTCCAGCCTAACTCACCCGTAACTGCTGGACTTTTATCAGCGTCTCCACTTTAATAGCGTCCATGACTTCCCGAAGTGTTCAACAGTCTGATTGCCTTTGCTATTACTACACACCCGAGCAAGACAGCTGAGACGTCCGATCAGTGTCCAAATCTGACTATGACTATGTGTGTGTGTGTGTGTGTGTGTATGTGTGTGTATGTGTGTGTGTGTGTGTGTGTGTGTGTGTGTGTGTGTGTGTGTGTGTGTGTGTGTGTGTGTGTGTGTGTGTGTGTGTGTGTGTGTGTGTGTGTGTGTGTGTGTGTGTGTGTGTGTGTGTGTGTGTGTGTGTGTGTGTGTGTGTGTGTGTGTGTGTGTCCGCCTTGTCTTATTCTCACACGTATGGACATTTACATGCACATAGAAGTGAAAGCCGTAAAGGTTGCAGTAAAGGTTATCGGTTATGTAATAAATGCTTTTCTTTGTTTTATTTCCTGTTTCAGAGCAGAACAGAGATTTAGGTCTTTAACAGCCTTTCATTTAATACTTAGATATGATTACGATCTGACCTAGCTTTTTTGTTTTTTTTTGGTTCAAGGCAACATTTTTCATCTAATATTTATATTTTGTTTTATTTCAGCTTTATTTCAATTAACTTCCCTATGATCACACAGAGCTATAGCACTATAGCAACGCCTTGACAACCATAGGTCTGGGCTAAAAACACTTAGAACACATTATCAACTGCATAGCAACATCCTGGCAACCACAACTCTGCGCTAAAAACACTTAGAACACATTATCAACTGCATAGCAACATCCTGGCAACCACAACTCTGGGCTAAAATCACTCTGAACACCTTAGCAAACGCATAGCAACATCCTGGCAACCACAACTCTGGGCTAAAATCACTCTGAACACCTTAGCAAACGCATAGCAACATCCTGGCAACCACAACTCTGGACTAAAATCACTCTGAACACCTTAGCAACCGCATAGTTTACATACCCTAGCAACTAACTAAAACCACTAAGCATCTTCACAGTTTTTTGCACAGGAAAACACCACTCAGATGTGAAAAATGATGATGTAGTAGATATGGATTATAGGTTATGGTATAGATTTGATCTGCCAAAAATGTGAGTGACGTGACTCATCCTATTACTCGGTTTCAGCGGGAGCTTCTCAAATGTGCTGCAGTTATGAAATATGCTTCTCTCTCTCTTTGTGTGTGTGTGTGTCTCTGAAACAATCACATGTTTAGCCACACTTGACTTCCTCTCTGAATGGATGCATTTGTGAGCGTCCCAGGCGGAGGGGGCACACACACACACTCTCCTCTGGAAAGCTCTTGTTTTCTTTCTCAAAACTGAAGCATACTTGGTTTCTGAGATTTGAACTAATATGATCCAGTGCAACCTACAGTGTTGGGGAAAGTCACTTTTAAAAAGTAATGCATTACAATATTGCGTTACTCCCTAAAAAAGTAACTAATTGCATTAGTTAGCTACTTTTAATGGAAAGTTATTTTGCATGACTTTTTCTCATCTGAGCTGGGTTTGCTTGTTTGATTTTTAATAACAAATCAACAAACAAAACTTATATTTATGGCTAATGTAAAGGCCATTTCACACCTAAAGTAAAATGAAAAAGCCTGGATAATAAAATAAAAAAATGAAGGACGCAGGAGAAGAAAGTTCCACAATCTTACTTTAGCAATAAAAAACAAAATGTGATGTTTATTTTTTGCTAATAAGTATTTAAGGTCAAGAGCAAAGGCATAGGTTATTAAAGTAAGTCTAAATACACAAAGTATATAAATATTTGTGTTTAATTTAAATGTAACATTTCATTATTGCAGGTTTGTGGTGAGTTTGCATTTCACTCTTTTTATTCATTTTGAGGAATACTGAATCTTTTTTTGTGCAAGTGAGATGAGTAAAAGTATGTTCACTTTTAGTCTAGAACTACAATAACCATCATGTTCACACACCGCCTCTGCACTCACGATTTCCCTCAACATGGGGACAGGAGAGCTGTCAATCAATAGATGGGAAAACAAGTTAACTTGCGTTACTTATTTGAAAGAGTAAAAGATATTTTGTTGTACATTTAAATATAATTCCTTACTTTATTTGTTACTTGGAAAAAGTAATCTACTGTAAATACATAACTCGCGTTACTTGAAATGCAGTATGCATGGACAGATAGATAGATAGATAGATAGATAGATAGATAGATAGATAGATAGATAGATAGATAGATAGATAGATAGATAGATAGATAGATAGATAGATAGATAGATAGATAGATAGATAGATAGATAGATAGATAGATAGATAGATAGATAGATAGATAGATAGATAGATAGAACGATAGAACGATAGATAGATAGATAGATAGATACTATAGATAGAACGATAGATAGAACGATAGATAGAACGATAGATAGAACGATAGATAGATAGATAGATAGATAGATAGATAGATAGATAGATAGATAGATAGATAGATAGATAGATAGATAGATAGACAGACAAGCATTCCAAACGGGTGATGTCATTAGAAAGTGCCACTGTATCGGAGATGATGTCATCAGTTGGTGCCAAAAGGACTACACATGATTCATGTTTACTGTTACAAAAAGAGACGAAAACAGTCATTATGTGTTGTTAGAGGAGTATTGTTACTCGGCGGCACAACATTCTTTAGCAGTGTGGCTCACAGAGGAAATGCTGGACCTATAATACAGCCGTCAGAGAGCCCGACAGTTAAACCTCCTCCGTTGCAATAGTCTGAGAGTCATTCAGGGCCTCCACAACTTCACAACGGGTGAAACCAAGGCAGATTCTCATGAGGATGTACGACATCACTTCCTGTCATACCACTTCCTTCCGCTAACATGACTACTCACCAGAGAGAAATCATGATATAGTTCAGGGTATGTGTGTGTGTGTGTGTGTGTGTGTGTGTGTGTGTGTGTGTGTGTGTGTGTGTGCGTGTGTGCGTGTGTGTGTGTGTGTCAGCACAGAGTGACGGGGCCTCGCACGTACAGGGGCCTCAAGTGCATATCATCCGAGTGATAACAAATCCGTGTGTGATTTCGGAAAAGTGATGGTTTGATATTTTGTTATCTAATGAAATGACATTCAAACATGTTTTCAGTTTGGCTTATAGTAAGTGTCCTCCTGAATGAATCACACACACATCACCATCCGTGAGACTTCTTATCTTTGCAAGGATTTCACATAAAGAAAGACAAAAGCTGCACTTTTACTCTCCCTAATGTACGCGTTCAGACACCGAGAACGAACTGTGTGTGCTTATTTGCTATGACGTCATTGCTAAAGCATGACTGCACCGGCGTTCACCTTCCACCGTAGCTTTAATACCCCCGCAGAGACGAAACACACACACACACACAGCGTCTTCACATCCAACATATCCATCTATCATCCCTTTTAACATTCCTGCGTCTCCTCACACGTCGAGCCCTTCCCCCTCGCTGGATTTAACCGCACGCTAATCATTCACCATACACTGAAGAGATTGAGGACTTACACTCCATACACACACACATCCACGACACCCGCAGGGACTGTAAAGTAGGATGCAGATACAGTAGAAGCTTTCTTCATTATAGAGCCACTGCAGGATGACACACTCAAGTAGGGAGAAGTGTTTTAAAGGTACAGTGCATCATTTATGCTGTACCTTAAAATGATTTTTTAATTTTTATTTTTTTTATTTTACAGTGACATATTACAGTAACACTTTACAATAAGGTCTCATTTGTTAATGCATTAATTAAAATTAACATACAATGAACAATGTATTTTTATAACATTTATTAACCTTTATTAACTGCCCCTATTATGCTATTTTAAAGATTACTACAGGCTTTTAAAGGCTTCTACAGGTTTACATGCATCCAGTGTCAAAAACACTTTCATTTTCTCATAATACACACTGCAGCATCACCTCATTCCTCAGAGTCTGAAAAATGGTTCATTCGAAGATTCAGTCTCTCTAAGCCACTCCTTTCCGAGAGCCTACTCTGCTCTGATTGGTCAGATGGTCCAGTCTGTAGTGATTGGTCTACTCTGCTCTGATTGGTCAGATGGCCCAGTCTGTAGTGATTGGTCTACTCTGCTCTGATTGGTCAGATGGTCCAGTCTGTAGTGATTGGTCTACTCTGCTCTGATTGGTCAGATGGCCCAGTCTGTAGTGATTGGTCTACTCTGCTCTGATTGGTCAGATGGCCCAGTCTGTTGTGATTGGTCTACTCTGCTCTGATTGGTCAGATGGCCCAGTCTATTGTGATTGGTCAGAAACAAAATGCCCATTAATTCGAGCTTCGAGTCGTCATCCTTTGCAAGTGCATCAAAAGGGGCTTTTGCACTGGGGAACATTCCCGTAGTCCCTATAACTATTGCCGGAAGAATCCACTTTTTGGCATGTTCGCACCACAAGAACTGTGAACGATTTTAGTTCTAGGAACACCTTTTGGGAGGACTAAATTAGTTCCTACTTCAGACTAGGGTCTAACCCAGGACAATAGGAACCAACCACCAGTGACTGAGGGGGTTTTCACACTGGTAGTTTGGTTCGGAACGGGGCACGGTTCGCATGAAAAATCGCTAATGTGAACGCTGTCATGCGGAGCCGGCTGCGCACTGGGCTACCGAACTCGAGACTGCCTGGAGGAGGTGGTCTGAGTTCGGTTTCTCCCGAACCATGCAGCGGTTCGCATGAATGTGAAAGCAACATGGACTCGGGTGCGCGATTGTTCAGGAAGTAAAGTGACCTGCGCATGCGTTTTAGCGGATTATTATGCATTTAGTTAAATAAAACGATGTAAGGGATGATAGTGTTGATGATATACCTTGGATATGAGCGAGAGTGAGCCTGCAGTGTATTCGCGCATAGCGCGTGGAATCAGGGAAACAAATTTGGAAATCCACTGTCTCCTCAGAAGAGTCCGTTTGCAAGCAGCAGAAGGCCACCTTATGCGACACACACACACAGTAAACCTTTGTTCACTCAGCTGCGCATAATAGCACCGAATTAATAAAAAACACAATATATTGACCCGCGTTCTGTTTTCTATCATGCGCCGTGCACGTTTGCGATGACGTAATATGCACGCAAACGCACCAGGATCCAATAGAATCAAGTCGAGTGTGAAACCAGACCAACGCTGCGGGGGGCGCCGGGAACAATCGAGGCTCTCGGGCTCGAACGGCAGCACACGAACCCAGTGTAAAAGCCCATTAAAGTCCGCAGAAACCGGAAGTCGCAAACGACTTTTCTCCAGTGTGGTGACGTATTTCCAAGTGAAAGGGAATATTGAACAGAGGGCAGGGTTTTACTCTAGCGCTCCTCCTCTCCATCTCTGCTCATAGCAGAGTAACGGTTTGAGGGGAGTGGTTAAGCGTTTAGCCGTCAAACTGACGTCATCAGAAAAGGAACGCCATTGCAGACCGGAAGTAACTTTTCAGACTTTGATTAAAGATTACCACAGCAAACTATTTTTTCTGTGTATTAACTTGCAAGGATTAATTGTTCACCACAAGACTAGTAATATGTGCTAAATAAGTAAATAGGGTCAATTTTGATTTCATGTCGACTTTAAGTGTGCATAGATTGGCTGAAAACATGCCATACGAAACACCGGCACCTGCCATTTTTAAAAAGCTGTGTAAACACATAGTTTACATATACTCTACGTACTAACATAAACATACAGAAAGCTTATGTTAACTAAATTTACCTGTCGCCTTTGTCTGCGTTTTGATGGTCCATATTTGGATTTAATGAAAGTGAAACTGGGATTCTGCACAATAATGAATGCTGATTAAAAAAATGTAAAAAGTGTGGTCGCTGCTGAACTAGTTTGGTCAAGCTGTTGTGGTTGTGGTGCGTTGGGTAAGACAAACTAGACATGCAACACACACATACACACAAAAAGCTAATAAGTCAAATTACAGGGTATGGATTGCCCTTTTGCAGCTGTAATAAGCAAGAGAGGTCTAATAACATTCCTCTTTCGAACAGCCAATAGCGCTCCAGCTTTTTGTAACCGGGTGGCCAATTGCGTTCCAGCATTCCTCGCCGTCTTTGTGCGGCCACTTGTTTTTTACTGCTCTCCTGTATTATTGGACTTCCTGCTGATTCACAGAGTCAACACTAGCGAATCAGCAGGGATGAACCTCTGAATCACTGAGATTAAACGATCAGCAGGGATGAATCATTTGATCTGATTCTCCTACAACGAGCCTGTGGAGCTGAAGCCCAGCGGGAGTCTCACACACAGTCTGACGGCGAAAGAAGAAAAACTTAAGAGAGGAAAACATTAAACAGAATGGGAGAATGTATGAAATTAGGTGAAAATTGAAAATGCGGTTCACCTGCTAAAGAGACCTGCTGTTTAAACAGGGAAATTAAAGACAATGAGAAACTAGTCGTTGAAATGATAACATCTCATTAGCCGTGCGCGTGTGTTTATTCAAGCAGGAAAGGGAAAATTTAGAGTCATTATAAGATTTTATCAGGCTTTCACTGAGCATCCAATAACACAACAGTCATACGGTTCCACGTTTAAAATACCGGCTGTGCTCAGAATGGAAACTAGTGTGCTATTAACTGCACACTATGCACTGTATACTATATTTTATGCACAAGTAAGCAATATAAAACCATGTTTTAATCAGTAATATGCTACATTGCTGTCACGTGTTGCACGTAAATGTTTGTACAGTTCTACAGTTATTTTGCTTTTTTAATTAAATGCATAAAATGTCCTAAGTTTTTTTGTTTGTTTGTTGTTTTTTATTGCAGATTGTATAACACAAGACAGGGAACATTCAAGAAATGTAAGACACATCCACCAGGATGAACAAGGATCAAACAGGAGGCAGATAGAGACATTAGAACTTAAGACACTAAAATAATACATATTTTGACATAGAGGAACATAAAGTTAATAGACTTTCTATTTAGTTTTTTAAAACATTTGAAGCTATGAAATATTTTCACAAACTCGCATAGAAATATAGCTATTAAAGGAGGGCTTGCATTTTTTCCATTTACATGAATGAATATGATATTTACCCAGAAATAAAACAACGTTTACCACATTAGAGAAAAGGGAATTTAAATCACACTTTAAAAAAAAAAAAGAGGATATTTTGTAGAACAATAGAAGGAATCGTGTTCATATTTACTGACAACCAGCAATGTATATCAATATCAAAGCAACATTTAGAAGTAACCTCACAGTAAAAGAACAGGTGATCGAGTGTTTCGGGGAAAGAAGAACAAGCATCCACCTCATAATTCAGTCTTTTCTGTATAAATCACTAATAGGGTAAATCCTTACCACACTTCCTATAGATGGCAGAGATAGTAAGATTAGTGTGTTAGATGTTATTCTGAACAATAGATCCACATGTACATTAGCTGAATTTGGAATAAAATAGACTAATACACTTCCTATTTTTATCTTATCTTTATGTAGCAGAAATCATGAAAGCAGTATTCAGCTGGTCTTCTTTCTGTCCAGCAAAAAGGATGTTGCTGGTTTAAATTTTTTTGCTGATTGTTAGGCAGGGTCATCATGTGTTTGCTGAAGGTTTAGTTTAAGTTTGCTGAATGGAAAAAATACAGAGACCAATTAAAAGAACGTTTGCGTGTGATTAAGAGAAAGCGGTGCATGTTTGTTTACGTGTTTGTTTGTGTGTGTGTGTGTGTGTGTGTGTGTGTTGGTTTGGTGCCAGTGGACATCCTCATCATGCCAGACGGCAACTTATGTTCGTGACGCATGATATTGGCCCCCTCAGGTACTGTGTGTGTGTGTGTGTGTGTGTGTGTGTGTGTGTGTGTGTGTGTGTGTGTGTGTGAGAGAGAGAGAGAGAGAGAGAGAGAGAGAGAGAGAGAGAGAGAGAGAGAGAGAGAGAGAGAGAGAGAGAATGAGTGAGTGAGTGAGGAAAGAGAATGTGGTGTGTGTGTGTGTGTGTGTGTGTGTGTGTGTGTGTGTGTGTGTGTGTGTGTGTGTGTGTGTGTGTGTGTGTGTGTGTGTGTGTGTGTGTGTGTGTGTGTGTGTGTGTGTGTGATGCACTAGTCAGATAGTAAATGCACAGCTATATTTGTATGCAACATGTTCTAAGCACCAAAGTGTAAACGCAGGCTCTAGATGAACATTTATTTATTTAAATGATAAATTAATGTAATGTTTATACATCTGACTCTAAACCTGACTGGATGAGCCACATGTCCCCCTCTTAATCTGTGGTAAAATCCCTGTAGTGCTCAACCGTGAGTGTGTTACTCTAGAATCATCTCAGTCTAGTTCTAGGCTTCTGATGCAGCCGACTGTCATCCTGTGGCTGTGGATAAGAATAGAAGTAAAATGCACAACATCCCTGCGTATAATAATCACATCACCCTCCAGTGCCGGTCACTGAGCCACTGTCATGCAGTCTATAAACGCTGATCAATACCAACAAAGACTGGGAGGATTCAGTTAGCGATCAATCGGGCCCCGGCATCAGGGGTCTCTCCGGCCTGACCTGCATTAAAGGGACAGTTCACCCAATTTTTTTTATTATTTCAACATTTACTAACTCTCAAGTTGTTCCAAACCTCTATGAGTTTCTTTATTCTGCTGAACACAGAAGATATTTTGAAGAATATGGGTAACCAAACAGTTGATGAAACCCATTGACTTCCATAGCATTTTTTTACATTTTCATTTATGCATTTGGCAGAAATGTTTTACCCCCATAAAGGTTTGGAACAACATGAAGGTGAGTAAATGATGACAAAAAAATCATTTTTAGATTAATTATCTCTTTAAATCAGACTCTTGAAACAAACATCTTTATCTTTGTGCTTCTACTTATCTAATACTTCCTTCAAATCTATTTGTACAGTGCTTTTCATACTATAAATGTCTCTAAAGCAAATTACAAACCCTTAGTGAGTGGCGACACACTAAAATATATCAGCTAGACTAATTAATGAACAATAAATCAGCAATTAAGTGCATGTGTAATTTGCTATAATGAAACTAGAAAGTATAGGCCTTTATAAGGGTTATATTTCCCCCTCAGAGCTCAGACAAAAGCCAAATAATATAGTATATACTTCACATACTATTGCAAGTTATTATTAAACAAACTAGTACTTTCCAAAAAGCAAGGCCAAGCCTTCAGATATCTTTAAAATCGTTATAATTAAAACATTGAAAAAAGACGTCAGATTGTCCTAGTGTTCATAAACTGAATTGCATATAACTATTTTACTATCTTACAGTTATACAGTCACTCTGGGCTTCTATGACATATGATCTCTCATCTCATACATGCTTTGTTACAGAAGCTGCTTTCTTATGGCGAAATTAGCATTGCCTCACTCGCAACACACAAGGTGGTGAGGCTGACATTTCCTTTCCACGGCCGCTATGGACTAAAAATACCCTGAGGTACATGGACACTCACAACAGGCCTGCAGAGATAGACAGACCAGTGTGATAACAAGCAACAGCAGGCTGAAGAGAAACCCTCAGCCATGAGCCAAGATGGGTCACATCCAACAACACCAGAACACGAAACACATCGAAACATCTGCAACAATGTCACAGCAATGACAGCTACACACAAACACCGCACTTAAAAGTGCATATATTTGTATATATTGGGGTTGCCAATGCACACACACATTGTATATTTGCATATATATATATAGCCTATATATATGCAATGCAAATATACAGCACAACATATATTGAGTTACTGAGCATTATATATGTAATATATACACGCGCACTCTCTGTTTATTATACACGCGCACGCTCAATTTAAGATGTGTACAGATGCAGTTCCAGTGCACATATACACTGGTGCCCGTGAACCCGTTATCTGAGCCCTTGGCCGAGATACTCGACCCCCGCGGTGTGAACTCACCCATAGCTCGGTTCCCCAGCTCATGGTTTCCGCGCGTTCTTCGCGTAATAATCCACGATTCGTGCGTTCGGATGCGTGTTGGTACTCCAAAGCACAGCAGCAGCACAGAGTCCGTGTGTGTCGCTCCTCGGTTTCTGCGCGAATGAACGTGCGCGTGTGTTTGCGTGGGGGGTGGGTGTGTGTGTGTGTGTGTGTGTGTGTCTCCGGAGGCTTCGAGTACTGCCTCTCTCAGTTCTTCCTGATATGAGAAGGGCGCCTAAAAAGCGGCGACTTTTCACGCTCGTTTCCTGAAAATGGCACAGAACCGCAGAAGCATCATGTTCAAATACACAGTCACGGTACTGATCCACTTGTCCGACACGAATGTCGTGTGGTGTCGCAACGCCTCCCCACATGTGAACGTTGATGGGCGTTCTTCTAGTTTACCGCTATGGGCGTGGTTTTGAGCCAGCGGCCAGTCAAAAACAAAGGACCCGCGAGAGACTTCCCTCCGTCTCCATGTGCGTGCTTCTATTGGATAGACGCCTCGCGTTCAACGGAATTCATTTGCATAAAGATGGGCATCGGCCAGCTTTTTGACGCGCGGCATTTTTTCAAATGAAGCGCCGCCTTCCCGGAATGCTTTGCGAGCGCGTCAAAGTCGCTTGACGTCACCCATAGGAATATAGTGGAGTGCAGCGCGACAGAAGTGTCGCACGGACAAGTGGATCACCGCCGTCAGTCACAGTCACACACACACACTCTCAGAGAGACAGACGCAGAGCTCGGCCACGCGCCTCACGGCCCCGGTGACAGCTGCACTGGCGGGAGCGCGCACGCCGTAGAACGCGAAGAGATCGGAGGGGAAAATCGATAAATGATCATTCACTCGCTGGACAGATGGCGAGCCTGTTCGGAACAATAAGAGCTAGTTTTTATTTCTCGTGGTATCCAATGTTTCCATTTGGGTGTTGAAAAGTGTGTTATACTACATATATAAATAATTCATAAATATATCAAATAATGTTGGGATTTCAATGACTACAAAATATTGTGAGATTATTATTATGTGACATATTAGCATAAATATTTACTAATAATATAATGCATAACATGGTGTTGATATAAATGGCTCACTGTAATTAAGGAATTAAAACACTATGGAGAGGTTTCACTGTAAAAAAAAAAACCCGCGTAAATTATAATTGCAGCTGTGTGATGTGAATTAATTTCGGATTGTGTCAGATTATTTCAGAGATCGACTCTTGCACTATGACAAAACTCTTATAAATGTTTGGAAGATTTACATAACTGAATGAAGAGATTTGCAGTCATCTCTGCAGTGCACACTGATAAACTGATGAAATGTGATTTTGTCAGGAGCGCGTGGATGATGACAGCTGAGGCTGAGGAGTTCAGGGTCAAGGCGAGCGTGTAGCGCCATCTAGTGGACAGAGGCCGTTATGGCGCATGCATGGTCTACAGAAAATTATTGTTTTTAATACCAAACAAATGTATTGAAGCACGTATTCAAGTGAGTGATATTGATCCACTTCATCCACAACCTTTGTAAACACCGGCTTAATAAACCCTAAATCATTCAATTGTCCCTGCGTTTTAATGATGTGTGTTTAGTTCATTCAAGTTCAAGCTTTTATTTAAGGCCGATATAGCACATTTAAAAACAGCCACAAGACTGACCAAAGTGCTGTACCAAGTAAGTATAGTTCTGAATTAAGGGTTAATGTGTAACCATGAATTATAAATACAACAATATTTAAATTGCAGCGCTATAAAAATGTATCTTTTGCACAGTACAGTTTATAGTTTTATAGTATGTAATTGTTTGTGGCAGTGTCTTCTTTTCATCTCTAGATGGTAGCATTTAGTTGTACTGAAACAAATGACCTTTAGACTTTCTTTTTCACTTTTTCAAAGATTTTGTTTCTGTTTTTAGTTCGTATGCCTCATACACAGGCCAAGTTTAGTTATGGCCGCTGCTGAAGGTTTGAGCAGATAACCTACTAATCTGAATTTGACTAACTACTATAATTCGGGTTAAACAGTATTTTTTAAATGCTAAATGATATGCAGAATAAAATGACATGTATATGTAACACATTTCTGCATTGATCACATTCTCATGGTGGCTAGCATGATAAAATGACCATGAATCGGGAAACTTGTAAGCATGCTGGGTTTTGGCTTCATTGTTTCTAAACATTTTTTTATTAAATTATGAGGTTTTTGAACACTTGACTTGAGCATTTATTGACACTGGAAATGAATGTCCTGCTTTAAATAATAGTGAAACAGAGACAGTAGTGATAATACAATACTATACTCTTAATCTGTCATTTGAAGCTGTAGAATCTGCCAAGTGCCAACTCAAGTGACTCACAAACGGGACTTATGAAGTTACCACAGATTATTAGAGTGTGACATAAAATAAATGACCATGAGCTTTGCTACTGTCTGTTGGTTAACTAAAAAACATATATATAAACAAATGCAGAGTTGCAGACAAAATCTTCTGTAAAATCTATTTTGAAAAATGTCAGGAACAAAACAGTTACCAGGTCCCATTGACTTCCATAGTATTTTTTTTTTTTTTCCTACTATGGAAGTCAATGGGACCTGGTAACTGTTTGGTTACTGACATTTTTCAAAATATCTTCCTTTGTGTTCAGCAGAAGAAAGAAATTCATACAGGTTTGAAACAACTTGAGGGTGAGTATATGATGACAGAATTTTCATTTTAAAGTGAACTATCCCTTTAATAAGCGTGATGAATTGTCTGTTGTTTAATTTGGTGGCTTAGAGCCTATAAGCAAACTTCAGATGTGCATTACTCTGTGTTTCTTGTTATTATATTTGCCTACTTATTATATTTAGGATATTGAACTTCAGCATATGACAAGGAAAGAAAAAAAACATAGCTCAAAAATTACACAAATGTTACCGCAGTAATGCCTATATAGTGATTGTGGCTCCTTGTATGCTATGACCAAGATGACCAATACAAGATGATCAATATGACCATTGGCTGTTGGTTCTTCCTGTTAGTTCTCTGTCTCCTCTTCAGTTTTGGTAAAGTCTAAATAAGTCTAAATAATCCAGAAAGTGGGTCTAAAGCTTACAGAATTTATGTTTTCAAATCCATTAGTAAGATGTTCTAGTGGAATCAATTGAAAAATAACTTCATGCCACCCTTTAATTTAAGGAGGATTTTCAGCTAGAAACTGCTTTTTTTCTGGCAGCAAAAATTAAGACACTGGGTCACTGCAATGACACTGGGTCAATTTCCAGTTGGGTATCAAATATCTTAATATTTCCCCCAGCCTGTCTAGGCCTGTTGATATCAGTGTATATCAGTCACACACACTGATGTAGTTCTCTGAAGTCTTCGTGTGTTGAGCTGTTCGGGTCAAATCAGGAGTAATTGGGTGAGTACACTAAAGCTTCCTCCAATTTGGAAGACTTACATTTACTGAATTTAAAAAAATGCGCTCTCATGAACAAAGATGTAATATCATTTTGTCAGGAGAATTTGAATACTGACGGCTGCAGCTCATGCTTGCAGGATAAAAGATCAGCTACAGCTCCATCTAGTGACAAACTCGATTAAGGCTCTGCTTTTGTTTTTAGGTCCTTGTGTTTGCCACCCTCAGTCAGTACGGACTGGTTTTATTTAAGTAAATCATTATGGTAATTAATTACCGTTTTAATAATAATATCAGTAGTACCCACGCATGATATGCAGTATGAGTTAAATGCAACACGTGAAAGGCAATGTTTTTCACTTACAGAAGTTTACCAAACAAAATACTTTTGAAAGCTATGTTTGAAATCATGTAGCCTACACTCAAATGAGGTTTCACAAAAGCAGTTTCAGATCAAAAAATCAGATCAAGAGATCACCAGAGATCACATGACAATTAATCATATGGAAACATAAGCCTGCTAATGGGCATTTCTACCAGCTGTGGTAACTCAAATGTGTACTTGTGATAATGACAACAATAGGAAGCAAAACTATACTCTAATAAACATTATTTATTGTATCAATACAAAAGTACAATTAATTGTATACATAAGTATACATACTGAAAACAGTACAAATGTGGAAATAAATGCAACAAAAAAATCCAATAAAGTGGCTAGTCCTGTACTGAGCCCATTACACCACAGCTTCTGTGGGACTCGACTGGTCCCATCACAAGTAGTCAGCAAAGAACCAGTACAGTTATTATTTCACCTGAGATCTACTTAAACGGCGGGTGCAAACGGGTCTATGAGAGACTTCAGAGATGATCCCAGCCATTAATCACCATTCTCACAAACGATAAAGACAGAGGCTTTGGAAGCCAGAGGAACGGGAATGGTTGAGATCTCTATCTCTAAAAGAGAGAGCAGAGTTTAATTATTCATATTATTCAAACACAAATATTAGCCAGTGCAAAGTAATATGTATCTACCACACGGTGATCAGTTTAAATCATGTCATAAATCTGTCAGTGACATAAACTCACCTCATCTTGAACTGTCTTTGGTACATCACACTCAAGTTTAACTGGATCAAGAGAGACTGAAGATAAAATGAAATAACCCCTTTAACATATTTACATGCACATTGTATGTTTACAGTTGAGTTATATCTGTTATTTAACAGAGAGATCATGAATTGATCAGAGCAGTGAGAGCTAATGTAATAAAATACTTACAGTTTGGTTTTGAATGCCCCATGCTGCCACGTCTCTGGAGTTTCATTGTCTCTCTTGATTCTTTGGCTTTTGGTTCTTCCTGTTTGTTCTCCATCTCCTCTCCAGTTTTGCAGTGGCTTCTTTCCATTGACAATTTCACTGTACAATTTATAAAGATAATTTACTTTTTGATTAATATACATAAAATGCAAGATTAAGAATTAAATTTTGTGGGAGTGTATGCGTGTGCAGTCATTATTATTAGTCATATCTCTCTTGCATGTCAGTGTATTCTGACAATAGAAGCAAAAGAGGTAAGAAAGTATCATGTGCATCAATAAATCTGTTTACATGTTGAACATGAATATATATTATTTGTTGTATTTAAAATAGGGATGCACGATATATCGGCCATCATATCGGTATCAGCTGATATATGTTCATTTTCATCGTTATCAGACCGATAAGAAAATGTGTCCGATCTATTAAAGCTGTTGATGATAAATTGTTAAGTGGCCGTTTTCTGTTGCCTGAGATGCTTGATGAGTGGATAACTAAAATATTAAGACTGACTGAATGTACATTTTGAAATTGAGAGTTGAGATGTGTAGGTGATAAGCCTCTGTATACAGTTTCTTGTTTTATCTTATGGCTTTAAGTTTATGGACCAAAATAAATATGAATAATTAATTTATAAAATTATGGTTTACAAAGAGCCCATTTTCATGTGAATATATATTTCCCAATAAAAATTAATAAATGCACTATTATTAATGGTAACCATAGGAGTCGATTTCGGTGGGGACGGTGGGACTGCGGACGCGTACCCACCAGTTCTCTTACGTAGAGTTCTCTCGTACTGCGTCGAAGAACGCTACGGGAAAGATATTTCTTTGTCGAGATTGAAGCCAAAAATTAATCCTTAATTTTGTAATATTGTAAAACGCTTTTCTGAAGCATACAACCTAGGCGGAGCAATACAGCTCACCCATTGGCTGCTCTGCCAGAAAAGCACAGCCTATGCGAGGCCAGGACGCTGACCAATGAGGACGCTTCGCGCCCTTCTGCGTCACCTCCCGCCCAAACAGGCGTGGCCTAGGCCTATAAATACGAGCATAGCTGTCTAACACGCCGATTTTCTTAAATTCACGAAGCTGCACGCATCGTTGGATTGGATTCGAGCCACCACAGCCGTTTGGATACAAGCACCTCAGCAGGACGCGCCTCTTACCTGAAGCCGCTGGTCATCGCCGCCTTCAGCCGCCGTTCCCTGCTGCGCTTCTCCGGCGTGGAATATCCTTTACATTATGTGTGTGTGTTTTGTGTGTGTGTTCGCCGTCGCGTCACACAGTTTTTCACACTAAAAGAGCCGAGCGTCTTTTTCAAGATGTCTCGCACCTCCTGTGGCTCGTGTAGAGCCCCGCTCAGCGACAGGGACCACGTGCTGTGTTTCCTGCCTGTGAGTATCACGCAGCTTCAGCTCTCGTCGATGGCGGCTGCCATCGCTGTAATTTGATGCCTACGGTGACTCTGCGGACTCGCCTGGCGTTCATTTACTGAAGCTGCACCCTTTTCCGCCCGCTGTAGTGCCGCGCCGTGAAAAGCGCCGTGCTCAGCGGAGCCCGGAACCTCCCTTCACCACGAGGTGCTCGCCGCTGCTGCCGCTAGCTCCTCCGCCCGCTTCGCTGGACTCTCTGACCGACGGACAAGGGCCGCTGTGTGCCGCCGCGTCCGTCATGGATGAGGAAGATGAAGCCGTGTCTGTGAAGGACGACTGCTGTTCTCTCCTCGCTTCGGGTAGCGAGGGATGGGCGAGCTCCGAGGATCTCCCCTCCCCCGCCGCTCGTGAGCGTCGACGGAGAAAGACCAGCATCGATGCGCTTACCGGCTGGATGGCTGCTTTTCTGCAGAGGAACGTACGTTACCGTCCTCACGACCCGCGCCTTTTTCTTCCTGAATTCACGAAGAAATCGCGGAGTCCCGGAAAGCCCCGTTTTCAGCCAGGATGCGCATTTCTGCTTCGAGGAAAGCTACAGTGTTAAAATCCCGCCGCGGCCGGATTTCACTAAAATGTCTCGCTCGCACAGTCCCAACATTCGCGACCGTGCCAGTGTATTTTGCAGTCACCAAATCGGCATCAATGCCCGTTTGCCTGCACACAGACGCCGTTTTCACGACGCCCCAGGTAAATCTGAAAATGTATTTACTGGTGTCCCGGCCACGGCCGATGGTGTAATGTGTGTATCCGTAATGCCCACGACCTAGTGCCCATTCGTACACACAAGCACAGCCCTACACAATACAGGGCTTGCACACATGAAATCGACTCGTGTCGGTTGTGCTTCACATGTAAGCTAGTGAACGTGCCCGCTTTTCAGTGCCCACAATCACTACACACTGCATGTCCCGTGGTTTCTGTAAAAACGAAACGAATGTACGGTCAGTCGGTTCTGATAGACAGTACTCTCTGTGCTACACGGTGTCCCGGCCATGGCCGATGATGTAATGTGTGTAACTGTATGCCCACGACCCAGTGCCCATCTGTACACACAAGCACAGCCCCGCACAATACAGGGCTTGCACACATAAATCGACTAATTTCGATTGTGCATTATATGTAGTGAGCGTGCCCGTTTTCAAGCGCCCACAATCACTACAAGCTACATGTCACACGGTTTCTATGAAACGAAACCTATGCACGGTCAGTCAGTTCTAATAGACAGTACTTCCCAGTGCTATAAATGTACCCGCGTTCACGCACCCACATTTATTCTCAAACATGCCGAGCCGTACGGGGCTCGCACCGCGCGCTCCCTCTTTCAGCTGAGAGCGCGCGCGGGCTGCCCGCTCGATTAAGCGCGCCCCCGCATCACGCTGCAATGGCGCCCATGTTACAGCACACGACTGCTCTCGTGTCGCCGCCATTTCGCGACCAGAGCCCGGTTTTTCAACCCGTGCAAGCACAGCCCTGAACAACACAGGGTCTGCACACATAAAATCGGCTCATGCCGATTGTGTTTTACATGTAGTGAGCGTGACCCACTGCCAAGTGCCCACAACCACTACACACTGCACGTTCCGCGGTTTTCTGTAAAAACGAAACTAACGAACGGTCAGTCAGTACACAAAAACAGTGTTCCCGGTGTTATAAATGTGCCCGCCACCAAGCGCCCACGTTTATTCACAAACATCACGAGCCCTACGGGACTCGTCCCGCGCGCTCTCTCTCGACACAGAGAGCTGAGCGCGCGCGGGATGCATACTGTGTTAAACATGCCCCCCGCCTCACACGCCACGGCGTCCATGTCACAGCACACGGTTGCTCTCGTGTCGCCGCCATTTCGCGACCAGGGCCCAGATTACATTCAACCCCTAGTCACACGTGCAGATGCATGGGAATGACTTCCAGGGGTCTCAGAATGGGTGCTAGAGACTATAAAAAGAGGCTATTCGCTACAGTTTCATCGACGCCCTCCCCGTTTCACGGAGAAAGTCGAAACTACGGTGAAAACAGAAGTAGCACATCTACTTCGAGCCGAAATAGCGAAACTATTGAGCAAAGGGGCCATAGAGCCTTTATCTCAAGCTCAGAGCGAAGGGGGTCTGTACAGCAGATATTTCCTGGAACCGAAAAAAGACGGGGGTCTCAGACCCATTTTAGATCTCAGGCATCTGAACAAAGCGCTGACAAAGCGAAAGTTCAGAATGCTCACGACCAGAGCTATCCTCGCGCAGATTCGCCGAGGAGACTGGTTTATGGCAATAGATCTGAAAGACGCGTATTTTCATACAAATTGCGTCACGTCACAGGCGATTTTTGAGATTCGCCTTCGGGGGCCAGGCATATCAGTACACAGTCCTGCCATTCGGCCTGTCTCTAGCACCTCGTACATTTACAGTGTGCATGGACGCGGCGCTGGCACCCCTGAGACTCCGCGGCATTCGAATTCTGAATTATTTGGACGATTGGCTGATTCTAGCTCAATCACCTTCAGAACGCATCCGCCACAAGACCCTAATTCTCGATCACCTCGAGTGCTTAGGTCTGAGAGTCAATTGGGAGAAAAGTTCACTGTTTCCCAGTCAAAGGATCTCCTTTTTAGGACTGGATCTGAACTCACTGTCTATGACAGCACAGCTGTCATCACAGCGCAGGCAAAATACCCTGCAATGGCGAAATCCTTCCTCAGCGGCCACATAGTGCCACTCAGGAGATTTCAGAAAATGCTGGGCCTCATGGCCTCAGCCTCAACAGTGCTGCAGTTGGGCCTGCTGCGCATGCGCCCACTACAGTTCTGGTTGAGAGCGCGCGTACCGCGCCGAGCATGGTTACACGGTCGTTATCGCCTCAAGGTCACTCAGGAATGCATTTCAGCCCTGACACCATGGAGAGCGTCAGACTGGTACCGGTCAGGTGTAAGCCTGGGGACTTCCTCGAGCCTGAAGGTGGTGTCCACGGACGCGTCCACCTCAGGCTGGGGAGCACTGCTCGACGGCAGTCCGCTCTTTGGCCAGTGGTCAGAGCGAGCCGAACTACCGCACATAAACTGCCTGGAAATGATGGCAGTGGACTTTGCGCTGAGGCGCTTCTGTCCCCGGATAAAAGGACACCACGTCCTGGTCCGCTCGGACAACATGTCGGTAGTAGCCTACATAAACCGCCAGGGTGGCGTGAGATCCCGGAACCTATTCAGGTTAGCGGAACGCATACTGGTGTGGGCCCAGCACAACCTGCGCTCGTTAAGAGCAATGCACGTGCCAGGTCACTTGAACGTAGGCCCGGACAGACTCTCACGGAACAACGTTCCTACGGGAGAGTGGTCCCTACACACACAGACAGTGCGTCTGCTGTGGAAAACGTTCGGCAGAGCGGAAATAGACCTGTTTGCAAACCAGGAAAACGCTCATTGCCCAGAATTCTTTTCGAAGAGCGCGAACGCGCTGGCCAGAGTCTGGCCCCGCCGCCCGCTCTATGCTTTTCCTCCTGTCTCACTCCTGCCTCAAGTGCTGGAGCGTATCAAGGAGAGCGGATGCTCAGTACTGCTAGTTGCTCCATTCTGGACGAATCAGACCTGGTTCCCAGCTTTGATGCGACTGAAAAGTACTGCCCCGTGGCCGATTCCAGTGAGGAGAGACCTCCTCTCACAGGCCAAGGGCTCGATTCTGCATCCTCACCCCGAGCTTTGGTCCCTACACGTATGGGCCATAAACGGGTACCCGCTAACCTCCCAAGAGGAGTGTTAGACACGATCGAACAAGCTAGGGCTCCGTCTACTAGACGGCTCTACGCTTCCAAATGGTCGGTGTTCTCTGGATGGTGTTCAGATCAAGGTCTGTCACCACTTCAGTGTGGAGAACCGGAGATTCTCTCCTTCTTGCAAGAGCTATTGGATAAGGGAAGAACCCCATCCACGCTCAAAGTCTATGTGGCTGCCATATCAGCGTTCGTTAATCCAACGCTTGGCCGTTCACTAGGCAGGAACGACCTGGTGGTCCGCTTCCTGAGAGGCGCCAGGAGGTTAAACCCTCCAAGGCCTCCTTCAGTCCCCGTTTGGGACCTTTCTACAGTGTTGAACGCTTTGAAAGGGGCCCCTTTCGAGCCTATTCACTCAGTTGACATGAAACACCTGTCTCTCAAGACCGTGTTTCTTTTGGCTCTCGCTTCAGCGAAGCGTGTGGGAGACTTGCAAGCGCTCTCAGTGAGAGCTTCTTGTATGGAGTTCGGGCCAAACGACTCTATAGTCGTATTGAAACCGAAGCATGGGTACGTGCCTAAGTCCCTCAACACACCGTTCAGGGCTCAGGTCATCTCCCTGTCGGCCATGCCGGCCTCAGAGGACGGAAATAGCTCCCTTTGCCCGGTCAGGGCATTAAGAGCTTACGTGTCCCGCTCCGCTGTTTTTCGACAGACGGAGCAGCTCTTCGTTTCGTTCAGCGGGCGCTCCAAGGGACGAGCCGCAACGAAACAGAGTCTATCTCGATGGGTAGTGGACGCCATTGCGCTAGCCTACGCATCTAGAGGCTTGTAATGCCCTTTGGGCATCAGAGCACATTCCACGAGAGGCATGGCCTCTTCATGGGCTTGGTATAGCGGAATCTCGTTACATGATATCTGTATGGCGGCAGGCTGGGCCTCCCCGTCTACATTTATTAGGTTCTGTAACCTAGAGGTTCCTGCGTTGCAGGCTAAACTGCTCTCGGTCTAGAAGACTATGTATAAGTGTTCCTGCCCCGCGCTGCGGCCCAGGTCACTTCAATGGTAATATGTACAAGTGCTCCTGCCCCGCGCTGCGGCCCAGGTCACTTCAATGCCTAATATGTATAAGTGTTCCTGCCCCGCGCTGCGGCCCAGGTCACTTCAATGTTTAAGCATCACTCACTGACAATGTGTCCCATGAGCATGCTATTACCCTTCATATATATCTATATTTACATATATATGCTATTATGCCTTAAGAGGCACTACTATAAGGGATGATGCTATTTAGCCGCTCTCCCTATACTTCTTGGGGTAGGCGCTTGTATACCAGGGCGCGCGCGCCCTTAGGTGTCTGTGTCGATCCAAGAACACGCACGGCGGTTTGCATAGGGTTCCCGTAGCGTTCTTCGACGCAGTACGAGAGAACTCTACGTAAGAGAACGTACTCGGTTACTAACGTAACCTCGGTTCTCTCTAGGAGAGGGAACGAGTACTGCGTCTCATGCCGTGCGTGTCCACGCTGCGTCGCTTCATTGACGAAAATCGGCGTGTTAGACAGCTATGCTCGTATTTATAGGCCTAGGCCACGCCTGTTTGGGCGGGAGGTGACGCAGAAGGGCGCGAAGCGTCCTCATTGGTCAGCGTCCTGGCCTCGCATAGGCTGTGCTTTTCTGGCAGAGCAGCCAATGGGTGAGCTGTATTGCTCCGCCTAGGTTGTATGCTTCAGAAAAGCGTTTTACAATATTACAAAATTAAGGATTAATTTTTGGCTTCAATCTCGACAAAGAAATATCTTTCCCGTAGCGTTCTTCGACGCAGTACTCGTTCCCTCTCCTAGAGAGAACCGAGGTTACGTTAGTAACCGAGTACGATTTCGTCATGAGTCATTTTGTACCCACCACTTTTTTAGGGTTGCTAGTAGGGCTGTAACGACACACCAAACGATTCGGTTTGTATCACGATTGTTGACCCACGATTCGGTTCGTATAATGATTTTTTGGGGGATTAAAAAGAAATCTCCATGTTTTCAGTGCTGATGCAGTAGTGGTGACCTGTTCATGTAACGTAAGGGTGGCGCTACCAATAAAGCACCTAAAAGCTGTCACAAAGAACCAACAAAAGTAATGATTATGAATATGTCAAATATAGCAGGGAGTCATTTTAATAGTTAATTATTAATAAACAAGTGTGTTGTCGGCTGCAGAGATGAAGTTGACGATGCTGACTCGTGATCTTCGCAGTACGCGCCGGAGAGAAATGCACATTTAGTTTATAGGCTATCTGCTTAAGTAGCCTATTAATTACTGCTTATTAATAGTTAGTAAAGTAGTTGTTAAATTTAGGAATTGGGTCGGATTAAGGGATGTAAAACATGGTCATGCAGAATAAGGTATTATATGTGCTTTATAACTAATTAGCAGCCAATATCTTAGTAAGTTTTATATAAGAAAGAGCAATCCTGTGTTGATTACGTTCTTCTCCAGCGAGCGTAGCCTACGTTAGTTCTCAGAGTAATGAGACACGTTACTGCCTCCCCCAGCCTCCCCTAGACAAGCCCATGGATGTGGCTGTGGTTCACGTTCATAGGCCCTGTCCCAAATGGCACACTTCATTATGCACCTTCAGTCTTGTGAACTGGCTGCTGCGTGCACGTGTCCGTTAAGTCCATGAGACCGTAGGGCAGGGGCGGCGCTAGGGGTGGGCTAAGGGGGCTTAAAGTCGGCAACACATCGTCATGTTTTGTGGTGTTTTCCCTGTTTACTACTTCTATCGAGCAGACACTCTCAGCACTAAAGCGAATTAAAACTTATGACAGAAATACGACGGGACAGACTCAACTTTCAGCACATTAACCTCGATGGCGATAGAAAAGGTTGTTGGGACTGAAAAGCACAGACAACAACCAAGTAATTCAAGTCTTTTTGAGGAAAGAAATTAGGATGGATTTTGTGTAAAAAATAATCCGTTTTGGAGAGTAGGCTAATGCATTTTTGCCCCCGTTTTTGTCCGTGCTGAATATGATTTTCTTCCTTATTTTTCTTGTAAATTTATGATCGAAACAACTTCTTTTTTTCAAACATTTACTATTGTAGCCATTGAAGGATAAGACAGGGAGGATCCGTTTCTGAATTTATAATCGGAACGCAAGAACCACTGAACACAAAAGCCGAACTGACTCGCTCGTTTCTCTCTACCCGGCCTTTCTCCCGCCCCTCCGCTTCCGGCTCATGGGACCTTATTTCGGAAAAAATATGTATGGAAGTCAATGGCAAGAGATAACTTATCTTTTTATTCCGTCTGAACTGTCCCCTGAACTACACATATGATGTTTGTCAATTTAAAAGGTAAATATGAAAGTCAAGAAAGTCGCAGTTTGTCATAAAACAGAAGAGTAACGTTTAGTTGTATGTGAAAATCGCTCGATGAACTACATCTCTCGTCTCGCACTATGTAGCCTACGTCACAAGATCCGTTGCTCGTATGTGTGTATTCTGGCTCAAAACACGAGTCAGGCATGACGGCGTAACGTTAGGATTATAATGTAAGACTATAGAAAAAATGACAGACGTTAGCTTCAGTAAAGTTAGCTTCATTCATTGAGAGAAAAGGTATGACGTCGCATGTGCGCCTTCTGGGTTTGTAGTCTTTGTAATTACGTATTTTCACAGTCTTATACCTCAACAGTTTTACATCAAACTGCGACTTTCTTGACTTTAAAATGTATCTTTTAAATTGACAAACATCATATGTGTAATTCAGGGCACAATTCAAACGAGATCAAAATATTTGTTGTCTCTCGCCATTGACTACCATACAATATTTTTCCGAAATAAGGTCCCATGGTGGTCGACCGGAAGGGGAGGGACTTAGGCTCTCTATAACTGCCGGTGCAAAATAAAAACAGGAATTTCACAACAATTATAGAGAGTAGCTATGTGCGTGCGCTGCTACTACACTATTAACAGTTATTAATTCAGGGTGGACATCACTGAAGGTCTAGGTGTGAAATGCACGGCCCGCCACTGAGTAGGGGAGACCAGGGACAGTTGTAACGGGGGACGGTTGTAACACCTTGAATTCCTCCCATCAGAAACAACCTAGAGTGATGACACTCACTGTGCTCATGCTTAGTTAGTTTCCCTCCATTTTTGCCAAAAAGGGAGCCACATTTGAAACTTCCTGACAGAGTTATCTACAAAAGGTTGTTTTTGAGTAAAAAAAATACTTTTCTTTCTGATGTACTTTTTTGGATACTGTTATAAGATCAAATGTCTATGAATTCAAACAAGTATTATTTAGAATCACTGTTTTGTAAGCTAAAAATAAAAATAGCTAACAAGTGTCAAACTTGCAGTCAAGCTAGCTCACATGAGATGAAAACATGGTTGGTGTTACTGGGACGGTTGTAACGCCCCGTTACAACTGTCCCAGTATCACCAACCAAGTGTCATTTAGGCCTATATTTTAAAAACTAATCAAGAAAAAAAAATTCCCTTTAATTTGCTAATTAAAAGTAAAATGAGCACTGTGCATTGCAAATTAAATGTAAAAGTTTAAATGTAAACTTTTTTGAGGTGTTCTACCCATTAAATCATTGTCTTGCATTATAATTTCACGGTTGCACCTCTTTTTTTGCCATGTAGCATGAAAAAAAGGTAATCATTACTTAAAAACATGAAATTAATAGTCACAATAACATGATTGATAAATAATATTTTCCATTTTGCGTATATGATTGATTCATTAGGCTATGTATATTTTAGACATGTTACAACCGTCCCTGACATGTTACAACCGTCCCTGTACACTGGGACAGTTGTAACAGTGGAGAGACTGTATTAAAATCAATTTTACAACCTGTACATATTTCATAAAACCACTTAAATACATTGTTTCAGCAGTTGACAGATTGAAGTTTATAATATAATAAATTGGTTATTCCAGTATAAATGGTTTTTGATGTATTGCTAAAAATTGCTAAAAGCGTTACAACTGTCCCTGGTCTCCCCTATTACCGATTCATATTTCAGGGAGTCAGAAACAATAACATTAATAGTGTCATGTCAAGACAGCAATACATGTAAGATTAAGATTTTATACATATCAAAGTTCGGTTTATCCCTAAAGTACAGAGTTTTCTTACCGTGAGATATAAGTTAGATATGAGGTAGTTCAACTTCGAACGGACTAGGCTATACCTGCGCCTGCGCACACTAGATCCAGCGAGGTGAAACTAGAGCCAGCGAGGTGAAACTAGAGCCAGCAAAGGAGGAATTGTCAATAATAGTATCTGTCTGCATCCTGCAAGACTTCAAGTTACGCCTTTTCAAGTTACGCCCCACTTCAAGTTACGCCCCTTCAAGTTACGTCAATTCAAGTTACGGCCACTTCAAGTTACGTCCACTTCAAGTTGCTCACTGTTTTTTCGACTTAAAGCAGCGCTGCACAGACTGGTCGGATATTAAAGTACCGCGAGAGCGATTTGAGAACAGACAGATCCGTATGCTTTTGAATCGCTCTCGCGTAGAGTTGATTAAACTGACTCTTAGCTGTTCAAGAACCGAAATACTTGTTTTGGTATACAGTAAAGCAAGCTGTAATCTGCATTAGTGCCTGCCAGATACTGATAATGTATTGCAAGAAAACAATATTGCAATCGTTCTATCAATTATTCTTCCCACCTCAACTAAAGTGTGGAGCAAGCTCTAATATATCGTGTTGGAATTGAAAACTCTAATTTTTTTCCTTTTCCTTTTTTAAATAAATAATTTTAAACATCTCTTGATGTCTTATTGTATTCCTGATTTGCAGATGATTCAAAATGTTGACTGATATCAACAGCACCAATGAACAGCTAAATGCACCGCTGACAAACAAATCGTATGATACTTTTGAGACAAATGAACAACAAGCACACTGCACACCCATAACAAAATATTTTAATTGAAAGGCAACACAATGAGGGTTAAAGGACAATGAATAATTGTCACCTCAAAAGCACCACAGCTGCACAAAAAATAAATTAGGCGACCCATGCATGTAGGCTACATCTATTAGGTGACATCTTACCCATGCATTATAATAATATAATATTAAACGGAAAGCGATCACTCCAGGGCAATCTACTACTGGGTCATTCTATGGAAATATCCATTTTCTGTCCCTAGCCTTTACAGAAATATTACACTTAAAAGACACTTTAGGGTTACAATTTCTTTACATTTGAAAACAAAACAATGTTATTTGTAAAATTACATATTGTAAAATTATTTTTAATTTTACATCCATTTAATTCTGCTACACTCAAAAATTAAGATTTAAAGGATTGCATCATTACTTGATTTTAACAAATAAGTAAGGTAACACCAGTGACAAAAAATGGTGTATGGTCGTTTAAACGTTAGAAAAATATATAAATTTTAAGACATCTTACCATAGAAGTGGACGTTTCTGTAGAATGACGGCATCTGTGTGACACTCAGCGAGACAGATTGACAAGCTCAAAGTTCCAGACGCTTTGCTCTGCCCTTGCTGCAATGTTAAAGGCAGCAATATTACTTATACACTTCGATTTACACGGTTATACCTCTGGAAACTATTATTACCGTTGACTCTATAGAGCTGGTAAGTCCCGCCCCCTCCGTAAAACCCCGCTGGACCTCAAAGTTGAAAAAGCGTCAATGCAAGTGAATGGGAGAAAATAATTATTTTCTGGTCCCGTTTGAATTGTGCCATGAATGTGAACATATGTTGTCTGTGAATTTTTTATATAATCTTTCATGTTACAAGTTTGACAGTATATGGTATGATTCGTCGGCTAGCAGTTGTGGAAAAGACATAACGAGAAAGACTACATGTCGCCTATGTGACGTCACCCCATAAAGTTGACTTACCCGTGATTTTCGCCAACCTCAACGATTTTGTCCTCTCCCTGAAAGAAGGCGGTGAAGTGCACCAAAGACACAGCCATGTCTAGCGGGATCCGTGAGCTAGAGCCGTGAGCTAGTGGTGTTGACGTTTCAAACGCGTCGAAAGCAGCGAAGAGTTGTAGTCCACAAAGTGCTCTCACACAAAGTCTACCCGTATCAAACTTCTACACGCTAAATTGTAGCATTCTTCACACGAAAGATTATATAAAAAATTCACAGACAACATATGTTCACATTCATGGCACAATTCAAACGGGACCAGAAAATAATTATTTTCTCCCATTCACTTGCATTGACGCTTTTTCAACTTTGAGGTCCAGCGGGGTTTTACGGAGGGGCGGGACTTACCAGCTCTATACGAGCTGGCATATTGCCGAATGCCGACAGCGACAACATCTCGTTTTGAGTTTGACATATCGCGTGGTTCTGTGTGATGGACAACTTCAAGTTACGCCCACTACAGACCAATCTCGGAGCTGGCTCTAGCTCCTCCAATGGACTAGTTCTGCATCTAGAAACCACTTGGATGTTTACATCGTCTGGCTCCGCCCCTGCCGTAGGCTGTCTCATTATTTGTCATTTTAGGTTTCAGAAGGGTGTTCGCGAGAGCCCCCTGTGAGGTCGATATGCGCCCTCGATGCGCACTTTTACCACAGACAGTGACTTTTACCGAGCCCGCATTGATGTGAGCTCCGCAGCAGACATCTTCCCGACAGTCAAAGCGGCGTCACGGCACGAATGTGCTGACTCGTAGGAAGACCGCGAGTGTTTTAGGGTGCCAGTTAGGACAGGGCCATAGTGGCACCATCTTCTGCAGTAAATGTGGCGTTTTCAGACGACTGTTGTGTCTCGTTCTTTTACATTTACCGGGTTTAAATTCATATTGCCCGTCGTGCACAGTTTCCTAAAGAAAGACACTGGGGCGGCAGTGGCACTAGGGCTTGGGTCTGTCATCGCTGCTTGCGGCTATATTTGTACTTGCAATTTATGAGCACAATGAAGAGTCAGACCACGGTACATGAACATTTTTTGAAAACAAATTATGTTATAGGCCTACAGCAGAACCAATGTAATAGTTTATCTGGTGTTTAAAGGGTTCAGAGGAAAATGGCCGTCACATTTGCAGTGGGTTTACAGATCTTTTTGGTCATGATAATTTTTTAACCATGGGGCACTCTTTCATAATTTTGCAAAGCCCCACAAACTGGCCCTGATTGAGTTCCTTCATAACCATTTTCATACTATGGACATCTGCCCAATTATGATTACATAGCTGATCTTTTATGAAATACCAAAAATAGTAGCAGAATTTAAGGTGTTACCACAGTATGTCTCCATAAAAGTATGCTTATATAAAGCGAAGTCAGAGTTAAATCACTTGTCAATGCTTTTCTAATAATTGTTAGAACCACAACAAGAGTAATCTAGATTGTTTGTTTCCAGTATTATTTATGACCCAAATAAGACAAAAGAATGGTAGGAAATGTGAATGTTTTATTGGTGTATTATACTTACAAGTAACTTAAACACCAAGAACCCAAACACACGATCTTACAAATAAAACCATCTTTAAAAATAACAAGAACGTAAATTAACAATAAAATCTGAACAGAGAAGTTAACTAGGGCTTTAAATAAATGTCAAATAGTCTCCTACACAAAAAGCAGTATAGCTTTTCAATACAAAATCATCTTATCAGGAGACTTACATCTAATACAGGACTGAATCTGTGCATAAAAACAGAAACCTGACCATGAAAACACTAAGAACACTTTTTTTCCTCTCTCCCACAATGCACTGGCAGCACAATAAGACACTCATATCTCAGTGCTGAAGCTGTTCCTTGATCAGCTCTGGTAGTAAAGCATCAAGTCACATCAATTAATCTCATCCTCGATCAGAGTTTTTTGTAATCTTAATAAAGCTTCTGTGAGCGCAAACACTAAACAACAGGAGTTTTATCTGCCTACTTCATAGATGTCCAACACATCACTATGAGGAAGCAATATCGGTGGGAAAGTATTATATTTCATAATTGAGTGAGACCGCTAAAGTTTTAGTCCAAAGTCTCTCTCTCCTTCCTGACCAATCAGACTGTCCGAGCGGGACTAATTCAATCAAAAGACCCTGTCAAACTCTGATTGGCTGGTGGTGGCCGGGTTTCTGTTCTGATTGGCTGGCTGCTGGGGCATGTGACCTCTCCTGCGTGGCGGTGCCAGGTACTCAAACATGGAGGTGTTGTGCGTGGAGAGCATGTTTTTGAGGTCAGAGGGCATGGGGTCGGACCAGAAGAAGTCGTGGTTGAGCGCGTCGTCGCTGTCGATTCTCTGAGCCGGATCCAGAACCAGCAGTTTGTCGATGAGATCCAGAGCGTACGGGTCTTTCACATACGCCTTGAGTCTGTCCTTCACCTTCCGCTTCTGACCTTTAGGAAGCTCCATCTTCTGATAGAGTTCATACTTCTTATCCACACCGGGCCAACCCTGAGATAGCACAGAATACAGGTTAAAAATATGCAAATAAATACATAAATTATTATGGATTCAAGTTTTGAATCTGTGAATCATGGTTTGGAGGGAAACTATTAAGAAATAAAACTAGAACTTGAGAAAGAGAAAATAAAACGAGCATTTGTGTCTCATAATGAAATGTGAAGCTATCTTGTCAAAATCATGGGTTGTATGTATAAAACTTTTTAGGTCCTATGAGCGCGCAATACAGCCATCCTACAACTCTTAACTAGGTTAGGATACTTCTTAATCGAGGAGCTGAGAGCATTTTTAATACTTATGGAGCTTTACGAATCAAACTTATTCCTAAATCTAGGATTAAGTGGCTTTATACATATGGCCCCAGATCACAAATGGACACTTCAGACACATTTGAAACATGCTAATATCAGATAAAACAGTAATCGTTCTCGGTTGACTATTTGTGATCTGATCACCCACAACAGATGTTAATGGACCTCTAATGTTGTGTGTGTGTGTGTGTGTGTGTTACCTCAGGAGTAATAGAGCCACACAGCTGGCTTATGAGGGTGAGCTGATGTTGTTCTGTGTTGCCCTGCATGATGGGGCTTCTGGTCCACATCTCCGCCATGATACACCCTCCACCCCACAGATCTATAGGAGGCCCGTAGTCTCTTTCCCCTGAAAAAAAACAAAACAAATACACAAAGTGAGAAACAATCAATTTAATCCCACAAAAAAATGGAAAACAATAAGTTCAATTCTATTCAAAAACAGGAAGAGTAGCCTTTTAAAAGAATTATATAATTTCCTGTCACACTTGATAAACAGTGGAAAAGTTCACCTGTCAACTCTCTTTATCTTTATTTGTTACGTTGGCCTCTCTCTTCATCACATGCATGCACACGAGTATGTGACAGAAACAGCGACTGCGTCCGAAATTGCATACTCGCTTGAGTAGGTACTTATTTTAAGTAATTACTTCACCACAACCTAAAAAAGTATGTTCTATATAGTATGAATGCGTGTAGTACGAAAGTAATCTGGACGTACTACATTCATCATGTTGTCATTGTCATGTGACCTACAGCGCCAGTTACATTGCTTCACTGACATTCATAAATCCTCTGCTGTGGCCTCATGGGATACTAAAGTGTTTATCGTATGCACACTTCAGAATCTCAGAGCTGCCAACTCTCACGCATTGACCCTTTTCACACGCTCACGCCACATCCATTTTCTCACGCAGAGAAAAATCGCAAAGCAAAGAGGACACCGACAGACTAGACAGAGAAGGTTACTTTTGATGTGGAACAAATTCTCATCTCTCAGATTCTGTCAATTTTATTACGAAATTTAAACAATAAATACTGTTTTGGCGCTTTTAAATGTGACAGATCGCTGTAGCGCCTCAGTTCAAATGGCACGTGAACCGATCATCTCTCTTTACTAGCCTACTTAATAGTAAATAAACACGAATGATCAATAGGTGTGTAACGTGTGTTGAAAGATACAGTAGCCTACAACTTCCCGAAATGTATATATGCCTCATACATAATATCGACCAATCAGTGTTCAGTGTTTCCTCTAGGATTTTTTACAGCTGTGGTGGCAGGCCCATTTCCCCAGGGGGAGAGGGCGCCGCTCATGAGTGATATTCCCATGGGCCACGCCCCCTTGCCCCAGGTGTTTAAACCTCCCCTAAGTATTATAATTAGGGATGGGTATCGATTCAGATGTTCCGATTCGATTTCAATTCGCAAGCTCTCAATTCGATTCAATTTCGATTCTCGATTCGACTCAATGAATATAGATTTAACACAAAACCTATATTTATAAAAAAGAACTGTGAACTTAAGTTTACGAGTGGTTAATTAATAAAAAGAAATTAAGAGCCAGTATATTAAACTATTATTATTTTAGGTACACTTGGGTACATTAAAAGAGAACCCAACCATATCAAATGCATACAATGAAGAGACAGGATTTTGATGCAAGATGAAAAATCAATTATTGAAAAAGTCAGAAGTGTCTCATGCCTTGATCAAACAGGATCAGGTTATTTTATGTTTAAGATAAAACAAACACAAAATCTCACAGCATTAGAGTAACATGGAGGCTGCAAGCCTATGAAGTGTAGGAAAACTAATACTGGCTTTTGAGTGATATATACATAAATATGGGGGGAAAAAATCGATTCATAGCCTTTGAGAATCGATATTGAATTGACCACATTTTAAAAAACGATTAATCGAAAAATAGTTTTTCTAGTTATAATATGAAAGGTTCCAATTTACAGCGGCAATGCGATTATGCGCATCCCGTGCGCCGAATGATGCACTTGAAGCAACTCGAAGTCACAGCGTGCAGCGCGTCGCATTGAAAAGTTAAAAGCACAAAGCGAAGAGATATTTGATGCTTACTGTATTATATCTATGCAACAGTTTATTGAGCCTTTTATTTTAACAGTTTTACATTTCAGTTACAGTGCGCATGAAGAACAATTCATAGTGCTCTCTACTCCAGTGCTGTAATCTAACAGAACTAACGCAATAAACTCCAGCAAACAGTAAGATAAAGTCATTTTATGCAAACCATAGACCTTTATCTACAAATAAAGTATAATAATGTGAACATTGATCTTGGAGAGTGTCATCGTGTTACTCGTAACCGAACGCGACGCGCTGTTTGAGTTCTGAATGGAGAATGACTGAGGAGAGATGAGTTTTCATTAACTTGAACTTAACGACTTCAATATAAATTTTTACCTCACATTATGCTATCGAATGACTTTAGAAGTCTTGGAATATAGTGCACGAAAACTTTATGGTGCTTTACAATGTTTTTTATGCCTTTAGTGGGGCTTAACAATAACACATTAGTATGCACAATATCTGACCTCACTGAGAAGCTGCAGCCGTGGCGGGAGGATTTTTGGTGTGGCGGCCCACCACGGCTGAATGAATGTAGCGGAAACACTGGTGTTTTTCAACTGCGGAAAGAGGTCAATAAAATAGCTGGAGTAGACTACAATGTTACATTTACCTCAGGAAAGCCATTTAATGACCATAGCACGTAAGTTGGCTAGAATTTTTATTTTATTTTATAATATATTTAGTATTAGTATAAATTAGTATTTTGCTAAATATGTGCACTGTATTTCATATTTATTCCATTTTTTACTTGTATCATTAAAATATTAATTAAAATATTATAAAGTTGTTGTAATAAAACCGCATTAGGCCTATATTTACTTTGAGTTGTTATGTTTAACCTTTAACAAGCTGACAGGGCTCTCTGAAGTCTATGTTTACAGCATTAGGTGAGGTTTTCTTTCTTGAGAAAAATTAACATCTACTGTACCTAATATGTATCCAAATTGAATCAAGATCGGAATAAAACCACAAGAATTAAATTGAAATTGTAAAATTTGTATCAAGCAATAATACAAGCAATAGCCTATACCAATTATTGCCCCATGCTGTCACTAAACTTAATACAATTATGTGTATGTTAGTGATAGTTAGGCTATCAAATGTTTTGACAATCACAATCGCCTACACTTATTTTTAATGTTTTTTACATCTTTTATGAATCTCAACAGGGTTTTTCTTCACTCACCCAGCAGTAGTTCAGGCGGTCGGTACCACAGCGTGACGACCCGGTTTGTGTAGCGGTTCCCCTGACTGTTCTTGGCCAAACTAAACGCTCTGGCCAAACCAAAATCAGCCAGCTTCAGAACGCCATCTCTGGTGATCAGGACATTGGCAGCCTTCATGTCTCTGTGGAGGATCTGACACAAATATACAAAACACTTCAGTCTGAGCCTATAAACATCATGACAACCCTGTGCCGGATAATCTGGCCATGTAAATTGCCACATCTTACCTTGTTTCTGTGTATGTAGTAAAGTCCGTTCAGCAGCATCTGCATGACCTTCTTAATCTCAGCCAGGGTGAATTTAACATTAGCGTTGCTCAGCAGTCCAGCGAGGTCATGCTCACAGAAATCAAACACCAGATAGATGCTGCCCTTATAGCGGTTAAACTGGGTGGCTGGAGAGAAAGAGGTGAGCACAATAAACTCCGTTACTGGCGTTATAATCCTTCAATCAAAACCTAGACATAATGGTCATTTAACATAGCGTCTATTGATATATTTTGAGTCATAGACTCCCACACTTTTTGATTCATTAATTTTCATTCGTTTTTTTTTTTTTTTTATGATTACTGCATTACCGTTCACACCAAGGGCAATAACTATAACAATGAAGTTTTAATAATTTATCTAATTTTTTTAAAATAGACACTTTCACACCACAACTATAATAATTACAAATGTCTTCAGTCTGTCCATTGAGGGTCTTAATTTCACCAGTTTGTCTAAACAAAAAAAGAAAGAAATTCAGCAGAACCTTGTGTGAACCTTAGCTGACAGTGGATTAAAACAGTAATAAACATTAACTAAAAAAAATGCCCATGAGTTTTATTAATTTCAATTTGACTACCGGTAATTTAAATCATTTTTTCTAGTCTGAAACCCACCAATATAAAAATTCCTTGACATTCCCAGGTTTTCTATGACTGTGGGAATTTATAGATTAGCACATCAATGCTATAATGCCACATTTACTTAAACACACACCTTTTGTTCGGCAGATCTCAATGAGATTCACCACATTCTCATGTTTCAGCAGCTGTAAGATCTTGATCTCCCTCAGAGCTGTGATGGGGAACTGAGGAGAAAAGCAGCAAAACACAGGATGAAAAGAGATGCTTAAGTGTGTGACATCTGCATAAGCAACCGTACAACGGAGCTGCATGTTCTCACCCCTTCTTTCTCATTCTCCATAAGTACTTTTTTCAAAGCCACCTTCTTCCCAGTCTGTCTGTGTTTGGCCTTGAACACCTCGCTACAGAGAGACAACACATCAGAGATCCACTAAGCCTCACTGATGATAACCCAGCCAGCAATCACATATAACAAGAGGTTTAATCACAATGACCCACATAGTCATTACACAAGCATCACATACTCACCCGAAAGTTCCCTGGCCGATCTTCGCCAGCTTCTCATATTTAGAGAATTCATCACAGAAGGGAAACTCGACTCCATCATAGTATTTAGACATGATGGCCGTCTCTCTGTCCGGCCTAACACACACAAGATTGTTATTAAACACGGCGAGGAGCTCTCATTGCCTTCTGCCGTTATTACATTGAGATCATTACTTAACCATACTCTTACAGACGCATTTAGGCAGAATTCTGTTTTAATTAAGGCAATATTTAGCCTTTTATGAGGCTGTTTTGGTGATTTCATGTTGTTCATTCGGGCCTGACAGACACAAAACCAGACCCACACACAGACATATAAGCTTCACAGCCGTCGTTTAAAAGACTAAATATATCTAACCAGTACAACTGGGTGCTTGATATGTTCAATATAAACAAAAGTGATGTTTAAATACTTTAAATGACTGATTAGAGATAGAAATTTATTAAAATATTCGTACTTTTCCGCGCCGGCGGAGCTTCCGGTTTTGTCGCGCTGCATCCTTGCTGTTCCTCTGGGGATTCCCAGGACGGATTCAAACCCGGCAAGAAAAACTCTACCGCCTCCTGCCGTCCGGAAGTCACAGCGCTTTACAGTCAAATATATTTCAAAACATTTTACAATTATTGTACTATATATTCATGTGTGCATTTATTATATCTCATTAGCTCAACTGGGAATTAAACAACGTATATTTAAAAATATATACCGTAGGTAAAATATGATTGAACAATACAGACCAAATATCTTTATATTGTTTTTATTCAGTTTCCATCTGTGGTATGTACAGTACTTTAAGATCATTTTAATAGCACCCTATGGCACTTTAAGACAAGAATGGCATCTTTATTGGTCAAAATAGTTAGTCATATTTTTATATTATTATCAAATCTTTCACAGATAACAAATAAATGAAAGATAGAAAAACTGCTATTTAGACTAGTACACACTCTCCTGTCTTAACAACAGTACAAAAAATGCAAAAAAAAAAATGATTACACTAATATGCATATTTAATGGAAAACTGTTTTTATACACCACCAGTCCTCTGATGTATACACACACACACACACAAAACATTTAACTTATGATTTATGCCATTTTACTATGAACAGATGTGGGCACCTCAGTGTTGAAATGCTTTGAACATCGTTTTGCATCCACTTGAATGTATGAATGCAAAGTTTCCCATACATGTGTTAGAAATTACACATTAATATTACATTATTAGTAACAGTGTTTTATATATGGCACAATACAAAAAAGAACACAAACACTGATGGATAAGTAACCTGACTTTCTATTTCATGAATGGAAAGATCCGGTTAAAAACATCAAAATTGAAATGTAAAACAAAGAAGCTTACAAAGAAAATGAACTGAATGCACTTCAAATCAAAGTAAACATGAAAAGCTCAAGAAGTTTTGAATTTATGTGCTCTTTACATAAACGGATGAATGCTCAATGAACTGGTCCAATGAATGCATGGATTCTAGAAGAAGCGGTCATGATTTCATGCGGGCAGTAAATCTTCTCAGACTGAAATGTAGTGTGACAGGGTTTAGGCACTAGGTGGCGCACTTGTGTTTGTCTGAATGTCTGATGCTCATTTGTCCATTATGAGTTTAAAGCAGGGTCCAAGTGTTTTAAAGCCCCTCCCACCAGGTGTAAGCTACCTGTGATGAGGACGTGTATGTTCACGGCCTCTCGTAACGGTGCGGCTTTCGAGTTTATGCTCGGTTTAACGGGTATGACGCATCTGTCTGGGTCTGACAGAACCGAGTCTCTTCCCTGACTGATCCACTGCAGGGCGCTGAGGATGCAGGGAAACACCAGTGTGTCGCTGTGCCTTTCTGCCACTAAAGGCAAACCTCCACCAATCAGAAGCTCCGCCTCTGGCTTCTTCTCCTGGCCATTCATAACGCGCCAGCTCTGCTGGTTGTCCAGGCAACGTGTGAGCATGTTCTCCACGGAAACGTTAAAGTTCTGTTGATCTGAAGGACAGAATATGTTAGTGAAATACACTGAACTTTCCACACCAGCACAAAAACGACTTTGTAAGGCAGCGTAACTGACATAAAACCTCACAACTGACTCATTTTAAATATTAATAGCCACGTACAAAAAACAGCACATGAGAAACTAAAACTCACTAGTCTGATGTTGACATTTTGCTCAGCAAAAAAAACTGATGCTCTAAAAAGCAAAAAACTATATTGGGGGGGGGGGGGGGGGGGGAAAGAACATTTTAATTTGGACTGAAATATGTTAATGAATGTTTTTCTATGGAAGCTCGTTCCCGCCATGGAATAAAAAAAAATCAATAAAAAAAAAGGTAATTACAACTTTTTATCTCTTTTTCCTCAAAATCGTGAGATATAAACTCACAATTCTAACTTCTCGCAATTGCATGTTTATTGCTGACTTTATAACTCACAATTGCAACTTTTCAATTCTTAGAAAAAAAAAGTCAGAATTGTGAGATGTAAATTCACAAATGCGGGACATTAAAAGTCGCAATTACCTTTTTTTGTTCCGTTATGAAAACAAGCTTGCATACTTTACAGTGCTTAAAAAAGCACAAATAAATATAAAATAATACAAAATAAATGTATATAAAGTTTATTATTATTTTAGAATTTATTATATATTAAATCATATATCATAATATTAATGGAAATCTCCAATATCATTTCATTGCATTATGGGATTGCCTGATTGTGCAGCACATTCTGGGCCTAAATGGCATCATTTTGTTGCTCACTATTAGCATTAGGAAAGAAACAATCATGTGGCTTAGGTAGACAGCATAAAAGAGTGCTTAAGCTGTGGTGATTAAAAACACACAAACACAGTTCTTTAAGCAGTCCTGATTAAAGTACATAAATGGTCCAGCTGATCCAGCTATAACATTTATAGTCATCACCTGTTTTTCTGATAGACTAGTTCAGGGGTGTCTAAGGCCCCGTTTGCACGTACATGGTTATTTTGAAAATACATTTTTGTGCCCTTCGTTTACACGCAAACGGAGAATTCGCCTCTGAAAATGATCCTTTCTAAAAACTCCGACCAGAGTGGAGATTTTAGAAAACTTTGTTTGCAGGTTTGCATGTAAACTGAGAAAAACAAAAAAAAGAGTTTTAGGCAGCCGACATCACAGTATGTGACTATTTTCTGGATTCTTATTGGCTAACGTGGGCTTGAGCTTCTCGTTAGACTGCCACCTACAGGTTTGGCATGCTCTTGACGGAATATACACGGGTTCGTGTAAACGACCACTTTTCTAAAAACTGACAGGTGTGCACGATGTTATTTTTGAAAATGGAGTCCGTTTATGAAAATAGCCATCCACGTGTAAACGTAGCCTAATCCTGCTCTTGGAGGGCCAACTGACTGTCCAGCAAAGTTTAGCTGCAACCTCAATTAAACACACCTGAACCTGCTAATCAAGGTCTTACTTGGCAATGGCATACTACAAACTTCCAGGCAAGTTGGAGCCAAACACTGCAGGACAATGGCCCTCCAGAACTGAGTTTGGACACCCCTGGACTAGATCTCTGGATCTCTTACACAGGACTGAAAGCATCTCTTACCTGCATTACAGGTCGCTATGGCCTCTGTGATGTTCGGACAGAACACGGCAAAGTCGAAATGACAGGGCTAAAACATAAAGCATTTAAAAATTAGTCTCTGGGTTACTTTAGAAGAGTAACATGATTACAAAGCATGAATTGATAACTCACTGTGAGCAGTTTGAGCATGGCAGCACAGTCTCTCTCTCCTGAAGCGTTGAATAAGAGAACCCTCACCACCGAACCCCTATAAACACACACAACATTAAACACCAGCACATTTACCAGCTATCTGCAGATATGCAACATTTAAGAACCACTGCAAGGCTGACCGTAGGTCAGTGTTATTTCATCAATATACTATTATGGCATTTACAATGTAAAAAAAAAAAATCTCACTTTTATTCGTTTTTTTTTTATATATTTCAGTTTTTATTAGTGCTTGATACTTTATTTCAGTTAACGTTAATGATAAAATTTGTCAGGACCACTATCGTCAAATACGATTGACAATTAGCATACATTTAGGATTGGCGGTATGATTCTGTTCTGGGCAAGAACTCCCTGCGCATCCATGCAGTCTAGCATGGATAAGAGCAGGAGAGCAGCAATAACCCCCCTTAGGGTAACAGAACAGAACCAACACGAATGCATTGCAGATATCATTAATTAATTTTAATGTACAACATAATTAGAGAATTTTTATCTGATTCGGGGGTAATCAGAATGCCAAATCCTGACTGACGAGAGGAGGAGCTGGGGATGGAGGAGGGTAATGAGCTCCTGAGAAACGTGATAGCTGGTGATAATACTGAAGGAGCTTATATATGTATACAGTGATAGGCGTCGTATTCCTATAGGTAGACGTGGATCAGCTGAGAGTCAGCTGATGCGAGCTTGACTAACGTGACCTGCCAGACGCTAGTCACGCTGCAGACTAATGTTACGCTACACTTAATCCATCCATCCATCTTCTTCCGCTTATCCGGGGCCGGGTCGCGGGGGCAGCAGTCTAAGCAGAGATGCCCAGACTTCCCTCTCCTTAGCTACTTCCTTTAGCTCTTCCGGGGGGACACCGAGGCGTTCCCAGGCCACCCGGGAAACATAGTCTCTCCAGCGTGTCCTAGGTCTTCCCCAGGGTCTCCTCCCGGTGGGACACGCCCGGAAACACCTTCCCGGGAAGGCGTCCAGGAGGCATACGGAACAAATGCCCGAGCCACCTCAGCTGACCCCTCTCGATGTGGAGGAGCCGCGGCTGTACTCTGAGCTCCTCCCGAGTGACCGAGCTTCTCACCCTATCTCTAATGCCTGGTTCAGATTACACGATTTTTTTGTCTGTTACGATTGTCACTGTGTCAGATTACGCGATTTTGACTCGTAAAATCTTGTCGTGTCGTGGACAAGAAACATGTCAGACTACACGTTGCTTTCCGACCAGTCATCGCGTGCCGTCTTACGACGCGCGTGATGTCATCGAGAAGGCGAAACTATAGTAGCGAGTGATTTCCGGAAACGAACGTAAACAAACAATGGATGAAGCAGCGAGTTTTGTATTGGCTGTCTTGTGTTCAGAAAAGCGTAAAAAAAGAAAGAAAACCCGACAATGGACACGTTCCTGGATTGCTCGAAGAGGACAGTATGGACTGTCAATCCTCCAAAGAGAACTTGAGGTAAAATATAGTTTTTTTAACAATATATTTTAACTAGTAGTAAAAGTAATATAAATGTTGCTAGCTTGTCACAACGATAACATTAAAAAAACAGACTGTTATATATATATATATATGTGTGTGTGTGTGTGTGTCTTTGTTCACCAATGTAATTAAATACTTCTAATGTTAGGAAGTAGTAAATATTCAGTCACATGGGTTAATAGAAGGTCAATGGTTAATGCCTTTGATTGATTCATAACACCATCATCTATAGGCTTAATCTCAATTATAAAAAATTGCAATACCATTTCCTTGGCATATATTTTTTTGCATTGTTTTGAAGTTTTGTCTAAAACCAAACCATGTTTTTTTTTTTTTTTTTTTTTCTATTTACACTGTAGGACAGTGACAGGAAGGGTTTTCGTGATCTGCTTAGGATGGATGTGGAGGATTTCAGCTACTTGCTTGGCAAAGTTACACCATTTATCCAAAGAAGGGATACAAAACTGAGAAGAGCAATCAGTGCAAGAATGAGGCTGTCACTTACACTACGATTCCTTGCTACCGGTAAAAAGTACATTTAAAAAAAAAAAATTATATGAACCTGGTTTCACAAACAAAATTTAAGTCCCAGACTAAAATGCAAGTTTGAGCTGTTTAAACTGAAAGCAATGTGCACTGACATATCTTAAAATATGTCAGTGACATTGTTTTGTCTCAAGATGTACACCAGTAATGTTTTTAAGGCAAGTTTATAAAAGCTACTCAAATGCCCCAATTCATATAATGCCTAATTCTTACTTAATCGTGCTGTGTCTGTGAAACCAAGCCATGGTATATTATACACCTTATACACATGCTCCCTTCCACAGGAGAGACGTTTAGATCTCTGAGCTTCCAGTACCGAATTGGCCGTAGTACTATCAGTGAGATAGTAATGGAGACTTGTCAAGCCTTGTATGACGTCTTAAAGGATGATCATTTAAAGGTAAGGCATTTGATGTAAATAACAGACAGATGTACATTTGTAAATTTCACTACAGTGGGTGAACACACAAAGAGAAGCCTTTACTGGAGTCCCAAAACCAAGTGTTTTAACCAGAGAGTCAAAACCAGAGTATCATGGATATGTTTCTAAATTATAATAAGTGGACTTTTTTTTTTCTCTAATGTATATAACCTCTGAAAAAATGAGAGAACATTACATGTATTAATTATATATGGTGTTTCTTTTTTCAGACTCCTACAACAGAGGCAGAGTGGAGAGAGGTGGTAATGGGATTTCAAAACAAATGGCAATTTCCTAATTGCTTAGGAGCCATAGATGGAAAGCACATCTACATCCAGCCACCTGCAAACTCTGGAAGTACTTATCACAATTACAAGTCTAGATTTTCTGTTGTACTTATGGCAGTAGTCGACGCAGATTACAAATTTATTTATGCCAATGTTGGCGTACAAGGAAGAGTGTCAGATGGAGGAATATTTGGGCAGTCAGACCTCCGAGCTGCCATGGACAGAGATCTGCTGAATGTCCCACCCCCAGAGCCACTACCAGGGAGCCACTACCAGTTGCCCTATGCATTCGTTGGTGATGAAGCTTTCCCTCTCCGAACCGATCTGATGAAGCCATACCCCTTCCGAAATCTGGACCATGGGCAGCGAATATTCAATTACAGGCTATCAAGGGCAAGGCGTACAGTTGAAAACGCATTCGGAATTTTGGCCAATAGACTCTGTGTTTTTCTTTCCACCATTGCACTGGAGCCTGAGAAAGTAACAACAGTTACACTAGCTGCACTGTGTGTGCACAACTACCTGAGGAAGAATGCATCAGATGTCTACCTGCCTTCTGCCTTCGCAGATGTAGAAGATGAGAATCACAACATGGTTCCTGGAGCTTGGAGAAGGGATGGAGAACTCCCCTCTGTGGCAGCAAGCAGTGCACGGAATGCAACAACCGTCGCCAAAAATCAGAGAGAAAATTTAAAGGCATATTTTCTTTCACCTGCTGGATCTGTTTCCTGGCAGGAAAATATGATTTAAACATTGACACCAACTGATTAAAGCGGTTCATAATCATTTTTGCAAGCCGTAAAGAACACTCGCTCAGAAGGACTTCCTGTTTATAAAATGTTTTACACTATACAAATGTTAGTATAATATACAACCAACAGAAAGGTTGAAAACTTTATTAAAACATTAAGGGATAGTTCACCCAAAAATTGTTATTCTGTCATTAATTACTCACCCTCATGTCGTTCCAAACCTGTAAAACCTTTATTCATCTTCGGAATACAAATTAAGATATTTTTGAATATCTTAATTTGTGTTCAAAAGATGAACGAAGGGCTTGTGGGTTTGGAACGACATGAGGGTGAGTAATTAATGACAGAATACATTTTTTGGGTGAACTACCCTTTAAAGGCTTAATTATATATGTGAAATTAAAAAAAAAAAGTAGTAGAATGTTTAATGGTTCAAATTAATATGATTTGCGTTTTAAAAATGCACAAGAGACATTTTCTTTAGTAAACTCTTTTATTGAAATCAAATAACACTTTTCTTGACTCATTGCAAAAGTCTTACATTTTGAACAAAAGGGAAAATGACTCACAAACATTAACCCTTTTAAAATGTGCAAATATAGCAGAACAGCTTCAACATTTGGTTTCAAAGTGCCAACAACAAACATCATTTAAGACACAATGTGATCAAATCCAAAAAAATTGGATCAATACTTACACCCTATTTATGTCATGGTCATATGCCTCTTCTACTGCCCTGAGGTAGCTCACTGGAGGTGTTACAGGGGGTACATTAATTGATGTATTCTGGTAGGGCTGATTAAAGTTTGTGTGTCCCTGCCAAAGTGTTTGAGGGTGCAAAGCTCGCTGGGGGTCTGGATGTAATGCTAATCTGGCCTCATTTTCATGTGCATCATATAACATCATAAGGATGTTGCGACGGAGTCTCATTTTGGTCAGTGGGTCTTTAATTAGCTTAATCTCAGTAACTACCTGTTTGCCAAATGTTTGATCAACATCCTTACCGCCATCTACCAGAGTTTCGGATACATTTTTTAAAATGGTTACTTTCTCCATTTCAAGTTCATCTAATGATTTGTCCTGTAACTTTTGTTTGGACTTGTAATGTGCTCTTGCAGGATTATTGAATGAAACCTGATGATTCTGGTGGGATGATGAGGCTTCAAGTGAGGTTTGTGGAGTTGATGGTCCAGATGTGAGGTGGGAGGTGGAGGTGGATGACCCGGACACATCCTCCTCTGTCTCCTGATCTTCTCCACCCTCATCTGTGATGCTGTGTTCAAAGTCATCCAACTACAAAAAAAACAAATTGTATGAAATATCAGGCAAATTTATTTAAAAATTAATTGGAAAGTACTATAACAACCTTTTCCCAGAACTTACATTCAGTGTAGACTGAGACACACGTTGGACAACAAAAGGTTGTAGAAACTGCAGGTTTTTTAAAATCCACTTCTGTCTGGAAGTTAATTCTTTGTCGCCGCTGCCACTCGGTTTTGAACGGAGTACTTTCCCATACTGTGTTCGGAGGGAAGCAGCTTTTGTTTGGACCTCACCGGCTGTAACGTTACACACACACACACACACACACACACACACACACACACACTTAAACTCACTCACACACGCACGCACTCACTCGCATTCTCATTCTCACTCACAAAAAACCCCCCATAAAATCACACTCACACAAACAATTGTCTCTATAGCGAAGGAAAATTTTATGAATGATTAGCTAAGTTATCTTAATGCTAATTCCAGCGTTACTCACCGGGTTGCTGAAGTACTTCCGCTATCGTTCGCCAGCATTTTTCTTTTTTTATTCTGTCATGGTACTCCCTCGATGAAACATCATACAGGCAGGAGTACTGTTGCCACAGCTCCACGAACCTTTCCTCCATTTCATAAGTCCACCTAACAGCACCATCGTCTCTCTTTCGTTTCGCCATTTTTTGAAAGCTGTGTACGGAAAAGCTTCTGTGCTCCTATTGGTCAACGTCACACATGTGACGGAATCCGTCGTGGAGGTCCGGAAAAAAATTAAACATGCTAGTCTTTTTGTCGTGATGTCGTGAGGCATCGCAGACGCGACGTAGGTTGTCGCCCACTATGACACACTATACGAGATGAAACGATCAAATCTTGCGTCCCGACGCCCGTTGTCGTTTACGAATCCCCACGACACCCTACGTCAAGCGAATCGTGGCAAAATCGGGCTAAAATCGTGTAATCTGAACCAGGCATAAAGGATCGCCCAGCCACCCTGCGGAGAAAGCTCATTTCGGCCGCCTGTATCTGGGATCTTGTCCTTTCGGTCATGACCCAAAGCTACGCTTAATCATTTTACAAATATTTTTATTTTAGTTAACAATAACACCACTGCTGTACTGTCTTTTGTACTGTATGTTTAAATATTTCAGTCTTGAAGCCATAAATCATAGAAGGTATATTATAAAACAGAAATAAAAATAAAGAGCAAGGCCTTCTCACCCAGCATTACTCTCATGATGTGTTGCGATCTCATTAAACCAGCGGACGCAGGCCTGCATGCTGCGTGTGGTATGAGCTCCATCCAAGAAATACGTCACAGCGCCGTGTTTTAGCGTCTGATTGCGCCCAGGCCACTCAGTCTCTGCAAGACCTGTCAAAACATCATATATTGTATATAGACTTAGATGCACTAAGACCATTTAGTAATTTTGTAACATAGTGGTTAAATATCTGGGCTAAAAGCAGCAGATGTGACATTTTGAACAAAATCAATCAAAAACAAAATTTGTTTGGAGGTTCGGGAGGTCGAAACGGCTTGGTAAACACCTTTGTACTGCGATTGGTCCATGGTAATGATATAACAGTTAGGTGTGGCTCTAAGGCTCCACCTTATTTTACCAGGAAATATTCTCCGGTTTATCTCTTCTGTTCAGTCAATTAAGGTCAGATGCAAGCAAAAACATAAATACACTGCAGAGCTGCTTTATAGTAAAAAATTAAGTTGTTTTTCTAATTGGCTTTATGCCCAGCTGCACTACTTCCTGAACTTCAGCCAGCTCCTTTGTTTCCTTTCTGCCATTATTGGACAAACTGATTAATCCAGGTGTGTCTGATTATTATTACTGAGGTCAGGCACACCTGGATTAATAAGTTTGTCCAATAATGGCAGACAGGAAACAAAGGAGCTGGCTGAAGTTCAGGAAGTAGTGCAGCTGGGCATAAAACCAATTGAAAGCAATACTGACACTTCATGTTTTTTCATGTTTAATTCTGTAAAGCTGCTTGCTTTTAAACAATCTATTGTACAAAGTTCTGTATTAATAAACTTGACTGGAGAGCCGAAATCGCAGAGCTGGTGCAAACAAATCCACATTTATATGATCAGATGCTTTTCTCAACATTGTCAATTTGTTTGTTTTGTTATTAAAAGGAAAGCATGCAGCACATATTTACATATTCATCTAAATGCCACTCTCAGCAGCACGCACAGCATTGGGATGTTTGCTAATAGTATATCGCCACTCAGGTATTTTTTTTTTTACCCCTAAGTGGAGAATGAAAAAGAGCTTCACTGTGAGTATTTCAGGGGCCTTGAGAAGCAGCTGCCTATAGGCAGTAGACATCAAGGCTGCTCACTGGGTTATAGAACAAAGCTTTTAATAAGGCTGTATAGTATGTTTGTACAGACCTTTGATCATTGCAGGACTAGGCTGGAACACAGGAGCTGGACTCACACCGCTGAACTCTACTAGAGATGACGACGCACGATCTGAGGAACAAACAGTTGATTAAAGACACAAATGAAAGAGATGTGAACTAATCCACAGAGACAGAAACACACACCTGTGAGGAAGTGTCTCTGCAGCCAGGTGTGTGAGAGCTGTAGAGCCAGAGAAGCGTTACTGCGCTGATGCTGACCAGCTAAACCCAACCTGAGCGAGCCCTCGCTCTCATACTCATCCAGATCAGGACACACTGACAACGAACACTGAGAGAGAAAAACAGAGAACAATGTCAGCAAATGAACTGCATTTTGAATTGTGTATCTGCAGCATCTTCGTATTTCTCACCCCAATTTCTTCTGCTCTCTCTTGAAGCACCTTCATCGGCCCATCCGGCTGTTTGACTGTGAATGCAGGAACCCCTGGCTGCAATAAACACATTCACTGAATACCTTAAAACACACTCAGTTTTTAGTCACAACTCACAAATATTCACCTTAAAAATCCCTCCTTTCTGCCAGGCAATTTTCTCAATGCTGTCTCCCAGTAAGCTGGTGTGATCTATGCCCAAAGAGGAGATCCCACACACCCAGGGATGCCTGGGAAACACAAGAGGCATTGCAACAAATTAAATCTTTAAAGTTAAGCGAGTCATTTCTTATAAAAAAAATTAAAGTCCGCGTGAACCGGAAGTTGCAAACGACTTTTCTCAAGTGTTGTGACGCATTTCCGAGTGAAACGGAATATTGAACAGAGGGCAGGGTTTTACTCTAGCGCTCCTCCTCTCCATCTCTCGCCTATAGCAGAGTAACGGGTTGAGGGGAGTGGTTAAGCGATTAACCAACCCAAGCCGTCAAGCCTATGTCATCAGAAAAAGAACCATTCCAGACCCGGAAGTAACTTTTCAAACTTTGATTAAAGATAACTTCGGCAAACAATTTTTTTCCGTGTATTAACTTGCACGGATTAATTGTTCACCACAAGACTAGTAATATCCACTAACAAAGTAAATCGGTTCAATTTTGATTTCATGCCGACTTTAAGTTCCCTTATTATGTAATTTAAAGGTTCCTAATTTTGTTTTGAAAGCTCCTACAATAGGTTTACATGGATACAAGGTAAAAATGGCAAAATATTCATATGCATTTTCTCAGTGTCTGAAACGTTTTGACAAAGGATTCAGTCTCTTCAAACCCCTTCCTTTCATAGAGCCTACTATGCTCTGATTGGTCAGATGGTCCAGTCTGTTGTGATTAGTCTACTCTGCTCTGATTGGTCAGACGGCCCAGTCTGTTGTGATTAATCTACTTGCACCCATTATCATATCTAAATTTCAGCTCCGGAGTCTTAGAGGCTCAGAGCTTGATACACAGTGATATGAACAGTAACGATGGCATAATGTTTACCGTACTGATTCGAGTCCGAATGTTTTGGAAAAGCATGCAAAGTGGATTTGCTTTGGCATTAGAAAACAGCGCCTTCTCCCATGTTGACAACATGAACCAAACTCTTCCAGGCCTCATCAATGAAGAACATAGGCTGGCATTATGCAAATGTGTTACAAACCTTCATAGGTTTGAGCAGGAAGAGAGAATGGAATTACTGACGACTCGTTTCAAGCAGTTTAGAATCGGTTCTGTCTTTTAGGAGACAATAACTTTATTTGTTGTGCACTTGATTGGTTTGATATGGCTAATGAGGATACCATAAACTTATGAATGCAGATCAATGATTGGTTGATTTGAGAGGAATGTGTCACGCTTAATCTATGAAGCCAGACAAATGAAGATGAAATGGTTGAAACTAGGCTAACGCGGCACAAAGAGAGAATTAGACACGCTACACTGAAGCAGATGGGAGGGAGACTAGAAAACAGAGCTCTGGTACCTAATAATATTGGTGCAGTCATACGCTCCACCGATCCCCACCTCGAGGACAGCCAAATCAACCTGAGCAAGAGACAGAGAAATAGAGAATTTACCTCAATTAATAACCAGCATCTATAATAAAAGGACAACTGTCATGATCTTTGAGACAACTTATTAAACTTTGACATTGATGATAAAAACGATCACTATCAAATGCTTGAGCTGAATATATGTGGGTTCCATACATGCTAAATTGTTGATCAGTAATGTTACTCACTTTCTCCTGAAGAAAGACGTGGAAGGCCAAAATGGTGAGAAAGCGAAAATAAGCAGGCATGCTGCCGCCATTGGCTTCCTGAAAGATCAAACACAAACTCTTATGACACAAAAGTCTTTTGCACTTTTAGATATCACTCATATTATTATTGCTGTGCTTTGCCATTTATGTAGGATACATGGATGTGAATGTTCAAAGACGCATTTTAGGTTCAAGTGTCTGAACAAACGGCACTGTTTCCTTCCTCACATGACTGACATGCTGTTGTGAGTATGCAATTACGTGACCAGACGCCTCACATTTACACTTAACACAATTAACATGGTACAGACACAAACCCAGAGGAGCAGTGAGCAGGAAACACGCAATCCTTTCATAGGAATGATAGCATTTAGCACTCAAGATGTAGAGAAAGCAAACAGATATAAAGCTACTACTAACGCATATGTTAATCTTCTTCCAAGGGAAAAAGCTCAGACATTTTCACTCACAGCAGTGGATAAAGGAAATTAAAGGGTTCATGTTCTATTATTATTGTATAATTTCTTGCACCAAAAGTTTTCATAACACTATTCTACAAGGCCATTTCCAACCCTCTCTCTGAGACAGAACCAAACAGGCTCTGAATGCAAATGAATGAATGCAAATGAAAATATTTATATATGCAATTCACAATTTTGATTGGCTAATCTTCACCTATCAGCATATTTCACAGTCATCATAAATTAATGTGTTCAGGATTATGTCATAACCATGGTGATTTATGACTGAGACTTTTTACCATTCGGTTTCACAAATTATCTGGTGTATAAACATAAACTGTCCAACTGGGAAGGAGTTTGAGTTGTGAAAGTCTAGATTGCATATTGACTTCTATTTCAAAAGGAAGGGAGGGAGAAAAATAACATCCGGCTCACCTTTGTCTCTTCCAGTCGCCCGTACACCTGCCAGAAATATTTGGTGAAAAGCTCTTTTCTTATTGGCTGCCCGTTGATTCTGATTCGCTCTCTCACTTGCACCAAATGAGGTGAACTAAAAATGAAGACAACATAGAAAACAACTGACATAAGATATGCAGAACATGTAACGACTTTACTACAGTGTTTGTTTAAGCCCGATAAAACCCTTTGAAGTCTTACTGTGAACAATGGTCAATGATTATGTAAATCATTAAGCTTGAGATAAAGTTCAACTAAACAAAACTTAGGACAGATCGATTACATCATTTACAAGGTAATACTGACGCAACGCATAGCTTTACCTTTTACTCTGAAAGCTGGGTTATTTAAGTGGAAAGATCAAGCACACTACAGCATGAACTTATATGTATGTGCATGCATGAATGAACAGTAGAGTTACACAACACTTAATCTGTTTGAAAACCCTACCACTCCCACAATCACTACAACACGACTATACACACACCTTATCTCTAAACATTTCATTATTTTGACTGGTTACAATACCTGTAGAAACCAGTCCGGAAGCCATAGTTTCTTAAAATCTGTTCTGTAAAGGCACATGTGGAACCCTGAAAAATAATAAATAAAAAAATAATTTAGCATTTCACTGAACTTTTGTAACTTCATTCAGTGATTAATTCCTCAAAAAACTGGTTTACCTTTCCTTTTGTTCCAGTTACGTGAATAATATTGAGACGATCAAGTTCTTCTACCTGAGGACACACAGAACACATCAGTTGAATGGTTATTTACAAAAATTACTTGAAATTAAAACACAGATTTGAACATGTTGAACATGTTTCAACAAGTCAAGAGTGGGAAGAACTTGGTTTCACGATGCAAAGCAGTTTAGTTGTTTTTAGTCCCTGATGTGCCGTCAGTTAGGCATACATTTACTATTTATAATGGCTTCATTGTTTTTATTTTAATTACATGAATAATATTAAGCTGTTTTTGCACTGTGATATCAGACTTATCAATAATTTAAGTATTTTTTCTTTTGTTTTGTATACATTAAGTTGCAAATAAAAAGAGACCATAATTAAACAAAATTAAGCACCTTTCATTTATAAAGCATTTAATTCACCGTATTATCCACAAATAGGCTTTACCACATTATTTAATATACAAAAAAAAAATACAATGCAATTGTAGAAATGTAATGTACGCATATACACTGAAGAAAAGTAACAAATATTTGTATACAATAACTTAATTCACGAAAGAATATTTGAAAACCAGATTTGCATATTATCTACTCACCAAGATTTTAAAAAGAAATGTTAATCGGCTAAGGAGGAATAGTTATTTGCCAAGACTGATACCAAAAAGGCCAAATAACAGCTGATTTATTGGCATAAATAGTGATCAATCATCTGTGATAATACAGTTTTCATGATATAAAGCTATTCTACTGTGATAAAAGGATTTTGGTCATACCGTCATGAGTGTGGTGTAGCTGTGTTTGATACCTTGAGTCCGGCCCGCTGGAGAAAGCCTCTCATGGCCTGCAGCTGGAGCTGAGGATGACCTCGCTCTCTCTTCACCTGCTCCAGAGCGCTGGCGTTGGTCTGGAGTGTGTTGAGCGTGCACACCGCGTCCTGAAAGACATTCATAACGCTACAGCTGGATCTCCAAGACTTCATGCCATCTCAACAACCTCAAACACCAACCCATGGAGCAAAACACCAGCTCTGGAGCTTGTGAACATTTCGTGTTTACATCAAATTCAGATTTATGACTCGCATTACATGTGCTGGAAGTAAATTCAGATAGCTAGACATCCATGTGGAGCTTTAGTCTCTACAAACTACAAAATCAATCTACAAAAAGGCTTTGCTGTAGCTTTGATAGACACACTGAACTTCTGAACTCTTTCATAATACGTTTTTAGTCAATGTTTAGCCAGATCTGGTGTATGTACTACAATCAGATTACAACTGACAAATGAAAACTAAATATGTAAAATTGCTAAATGTTTTGGTTAGTTGGTGAAAGTAATCAGATGAATCATACAAGCAACTGGCACATATATAATGTAAGATGAGGTGAATCTAGTCCTGACACCATTAGAAATATAAGGAAAATCTCAGATAAAAGTAAAATAAAAAGTTTATTTGAATCTAATCGAATAACGTATATATATACATTACCTTGTTTTTTATATATATTTCTCGTTATTTCTAACATTTGTCCACCTTATTTAAACAAGTAATGTTACTGCACTGTGTATATATTCCAAATGTTAAATATTATGCCAATAAAGCTTTGTTGACATTGACTAATAATATGTTTAACTGCCATCTAATTCTTTAATAGGTCTAAATAACACATCTAGCACAACTATGAATGAAATAAGATATTTTTTCTTCACACACACATGCATTTAATCCTCAGTTATGGCTGCCTGCACACTGAGCACATGGCCTGAATAAAAGTATGCAGAATTTATGGCAAGCTGTTTTGACAGTTATTGCATAACCTAACTTGTATCTACTTGTATTATTCTATTGTTGTTACTTGTACTTTTTAGTTACTCCAATCCAATGTAATTAGCCTATTAATTACATATTAATACCAACTAATTTTCTGTCATCCAAATAGTGACAAGTTTCTATTATTTGTTAATAGTAACAACTTGTACTAGTTCGTTACCACAGTAACCGTTACTTGTAACTATTAGTAAAGTCACTAGAAACAAATAAGTAAGTTAAGCAGTATCTATAATAAGTGTTAATAACATTATACATACATACGATACAACATAATAACAATAGATAGTGATTTATTATGGATATATATTGTACGGCTTTCCCTCAATGGAGTCACTCACTCTCACCACGCACAAAAATTGCCGCTCTTTGATTTTAAAAACTTAACGGCTGATGTAACAACTGTCACGGATGAATCATCCGCGTGCGCTGTATTTAAATAATTTAACGTAATGTCTTGAGTCAAACACTTTCCAGCCCTAAAGTCCGAACAAAAGTGCACAAACGTACCATTTATTGTATTAATTCTTATAAATACACATTAGACAATGGAATTGTAATGCTTTACCTGATAGTCCATTCTTCGGAACCGCGGAGCAGCTTTTGTGCTGGAGAATCTGAGTGACAGTTCGGCCGTGTAGATCCAGTGTCGGTTACGCGCCGAGACTTCGGTCCACGCGCGTAAACGCTCCAGCACGCGGAACAGGCGCATCGTGGGGACCCGTAGAGTGCAGGAAGCAGCACCAAATTTGGGGAGTTTTCCTGTCAATATGGACCTCCGCGTCATACCACGCCTCCTTTCTGCTCACCATACAGATTTCACTACTGTTTATTGTTATTGCCAGTGCGAATGACAACAATTTGGTGCGCTCGGATGAATAGAGAAGAATTAAATGATGATTTTGTGATTCGAGGAAGGCGGGTTACAAAGTCAAAAGGCTGCAAAAGCGGACAGTTGAATCAGCATAACATTTCCAGCTCACTTGCGATTAAAACCACAGCAGACATCCTGTTTTAACCAGGTTGCGTGTTAATAATCTCAGAGAAACATGTCGCGCTGCACAGCTGCATGTTAAAAAACTGGATTTCTCTAGTTTGTCATGCAATGCTGCTGAAACGCGGCTCACGTGTCAGCTGTCTCCAAGAGCAGAAGAGCTAGTGCACACACATCGTACTGCGCATGCGCATTTTCGCCTATAACACTCATAGATATATAACACTGCACCGCCGCCTACTGGCCATGACCGTTTCATTACATGTTTTAAATTGAATTAAAATGAATTCATATATTTTACATTATTTTTTTGTGATAGAAGGTTAATTAAATTAAATTATAATTTATGTTAATTCAATATTCACAATCAGGAAGCAACGTGTAAAACCAGGGTTCTCAGTTGTACTTCTATAGATCAGTGTTCCTGCAGAATCTAAGTCTAATTCGGTATTCGGATAAAAAATGTATACTAGTAAAGAAAAAGTTTCCAGTTTCACTGGACTTTTACAGATTTATAGTAGGTTTGAACTAGTCTAGGGACAGGTTTGGGTTCGAGAACCTCTCGCTTAATTTTGATAAATGGCCAGTAGATGTCGCCAAAAGACTGTGGATGAATATGAATCAAGCTAGAAGACCCACATTATGATTGACTGTCGTCGTATCGTATTCACACTAAAACAAATGTAATTTAAAAAAAGTATCGAATTCACCACATAAACACGTGATTTATTTCTAAAGATTAAAACATTTTTTTAAAAAAAATCAAAAAAGTGTTTGGTAAATTTTTTCAGAAAAGTTTAATGACGTTTCTATAATAAGGTTGGATGATAAACAATGAGCATAATTAAGTTGCACTAATTATAATTATAGATAGGGTCACTTTATGATAACAATGTACAATATCATCTTTGCATGAAACTGCCAAGTTTCTATATTGTAGTGTGTTATATTGTGTCTTAATAACTGTTGTTGTTAAGAAAACACTTCTTAATTTTGTCATTTCACCTGAATAACAACATTTGTGAGATTTAGTCGGCCAAAACAGTTGTGAGGTTAATTTATCTAACTTTTTGCATCTATTAGTTAATGAGGGATTTGTGGAGTAAAATTTACCATTTTTATTTTAAATAAAAGGTTAAAATTAGACCCTTGGGGTAAGATAAGCCACCCCATAATTGGCACAGAAGGCACCAAGTGGCATGTTGTTACTTGTTATTATTTTTAAATGCAATAATTATTGTAAAATAGGGTTATTATTCAGTATTTCCATTAATTAAATGAACATTTCAGACATCTCGCTTTCATTAAAACCTATAGGTTAGTTGAGTGAAATCATTAAATTTGCATTCATATTCATAGTGCTGCTATTATGACATTTCATCATTTAAAATTTGGGTAATTAAATAAGTAAATATTCATATGCCTGTAAATAGAATCATTTTACCTTTCAGATAAATCAATTTTCTGCTTTATCTGTCATGAGATATTCAATTATTAATTAAATTATTATTAACTAAATCGTCAAAATGCAAAACTTCAGACAGAATAGTTGATTTAGTATTTTACATTAATGATGCTTTTAAAAACATATAGCCTAAATATTAATAATAATTATATAGTAAGTAATTTACACATTCTATAAAATTTTGTCCAGGGGGGTCTTCTTACCCCAGTAAGGGGCAAATACACTTAAATAATTAAATTATTCTAAATTAGCGAATGTTTCCATTTAATAACACATTGGCTGATGCACTATAATTTTGCATGCTAAACTTATCTAAATATGTTAATGTTAAAATCCACACTGTGCTTAACATGGGGGAACATCATGTCACCCTATAAAAACATACGTGGTAAAACTTAGTGTGGTTAAGAAGAAAAAAAAACTTAGTGTGGTTATTAGTAGCCTGATGTGGCGTGGCATATGGTCGACAACTCAAGGCTGATCAATGAAAAGTTCCTCCTGGCTTCATCCCAGAGGTCTATCTTCCCCACACTGCTATGTGACCCATGGGTTAATAGAGCAGAAGTGCGTTTCTACATCCCATTATCAGTGCAGGACAGTGAAAAGCCACATATCAGGAGATGATCAAAGTAACTACTAACAACTCCGTGTTAAAGTTGTCCAACCATGTGATGACATTTAGTCCGGTGTCTTTTTGCTTCATTAGGCTACTTGCTAAATCCATTCCCGTGATGAGATCCGTCGATTAGCCAACTGAGATGGAAAATATGCGAATCTCAGCTCTGGTTATCTTTTTTAAAAGAGGCCTATTCGTGATAGTGAGCAGTTTAAATAATTACCAGTCATTCTCTCGTTCATCTTCGTGCAAACACGGTTTATCTCAGCGAAACATGTGAGTGAACGCAATTAGGCTACGACGAGACTAGATGTCAAGGATTAGGTCAAAGAATTGCAAGAAATGAGAATATTGTGTTATGCAGCAACAGGGAACATTTTCAGAACTTTTGCTAATGTTCTGGACAAGGTTTTCTCATGAACAAACGGCTATTCCGGCAACGTTTCGACGTTCGTTCAAAGTTTTCTGGTCTTTAATCATGCTCTCTAAATGTTAGCATGTTTTGCACAACCAGTTTCATTCGTGGAACTTTTTTCTGAAACATTATAAACGCATATCCTCCTGAATTGTTATTGTATAAATGTTTCGAACATATTCTTTTGATTCTCCCGGCAAAAACGTCCCGAGTCCTTCACATAAAAATCATAATTAAAAAGCGTTCAAATAGACAAGTTAAGACAACCTAGAAACTTTTTAAGTTTCTTTACGAGCTGTTCACACATTGGCAATAAAAAAGTGATAAAAAAAGAAAGAAACATCTTTCATATAGGCCTAGCTCTTTAATGGGAACATAAGCAAAACGTTTTTACACTGTTTCAAATTATCATGCAGGATTTTAATCCAATTAACTTTCAGATTTTAGCTTTTTAAAGAAAGCTGTTTGTTTTATTTCTCATTTCTTTTTAGCTGGTATCAATCGCACATGTTTGTTAGTTTGCCAGGTCTTTTCCTCAGGTTGTTCCATAAGCAAATCACAGTTCTTCTCATATGGAGGATGCTGAGCAGAAAACCGGTATTTGAAGCTTCTGGAGTCTCATAAAACCTCTGCATGCAGGATGGTAGTTGTGCATAAAGTTGCATTTTAGCCACTTACCCAAAGCTCACAGCGAGAAACAGTTACAGTGGGTGTAGAAATACATTTTCAAACAGTTTTATTGCCATGCGGGGTTTTTTTTTTTCTAGCATGAGAGAATTCTTTGTCCTGCAAGAATAATAAAAATAAAAAAATCAGAAGCCCCAAATGGTCAATTATGAACCCCACATATCTTGCAGAAGTCATGTTGACACCCTCTGAGACCCTAAAGGGACCTTCCATCTCAATTCCCAATATCTCAGCCCAAATCATCACCCGCCAGCTTCTAGCTGACCAACCATGCAGAAATCCATCTATTTGGACCATCCATTGCACAGCATTCGTCAGTGAATAAAACTGTTTAAAAATGAGTCTTCATGTGTTTCTAAACTCACTGTAAACGTTTCTCTTCGTGAGCTTTGGTTAGATTTGGCCGAAATGCAACTTCACACACAATAGCCAGACTGAATGCAGAGTTTCTTGAGACTTCAGCTTATTTGCTTAACAGTGCTTCTTTTTTTTTTTTTTACAGCTGCCCTTTTAATTCATTTGTTTGACAGAAACTTAATAAGCCTTTATCTGTCCAGGTTCTTCTGTGCTCTAGATTCGACAGTTCGACAACCTCTGCAGTTTTCACAAAATGTTAGTTGTTTTCATGTCTTTTATGTCATTGCACCATTTCATGCTTTTCATCTTCAGAAAGATCTTTCTTCCTCCATATTGCATGAGAACTGTGACTCTTTAACAACTTCTTTAAGTTCCCTTTAAAAAAGTGTTCAGTTCACTTTAGAAAATCCGTTGCCTTAAAATTATTAAGCAAATAAAGTCAATGCTTAATTGAAAAAATAAAAAAAGCTATGTAAACTTGACAATTCCACATTACTGAAGTTTATTTAGCCTACTTAATAATTTTAAGGCAAACGGGTTTCCTCATTTTTTTTAAGTTAAGTCAACTGATCACTTTTTTACAGTGCTAAGATGCCAAACTATTTAAACCTGTCTCAGATTGATATCCAGCAGTTATCTAAAAAGATATGAGAAATAAAACACTTTCTTTGAAAAACTCAAAACTGAATGTTTATTACTGAAATCCTACTGATAACTTGCATAATAATGTGGAACACAGATTTCGGTTAGCTGGGATGTTGGATTCGGAGTTCGGACAGGTGAGGAGGGAGATCGTTCCAGCTCTACGGAATTCTCTTGATCTTCTTTAGAATTCTCTTCATCTTGAAGGTCAGAGATTACAAGGAACACGATGTCTCTGGCCTGGGCTTTTATCCAGATTAAACCCAGATTCCTGTTTCAGGTTCTGTTACATATCCGCTTTGGCCTGGAGCACTTTGACCTCAGAGGGAGGTTTATTTTTTCCTGAAGGTAAAGTGTAGGTGATGAGTGTGTTTTAATCTGGATTCATTGGTCATTTTTTTTTAACTTAAATGTATTCACATAAGTGTAAATTAATTTAATCAAAATCCATATCTTTACAGTGAATATAGAGTGTCCTTATGCCATTTTTATGTAGTGAACAATACGACTATGATTGATTCAGCATAAGCTCATTTAAATGCATCACACCATGAGAATGAGTTTTAATAATTGCTTTAATTTGCCCATCGCCTCACAGTGCTACATGGTGATTCCCTTTTACAGAACAGTGATCAACTGTTAATCTCATTATTGCCTGTAGCGTCATCGTTATAATCAGAGAGTAAGACAGCTTCCAGAAGAGAACAGAAGGACAATAAATACATCTCAACAGGTTTAAAAAAACAAAACCAAAAACAGGTGTGCATCTAAAAGAAATGATTCATGAAAACGTCATCTTGTATATGCGACAGTTTAGTCCTCGAAAATGCAATTTGATTCAATCAAAAGAAATGGAAGACATTATTGATGATGAGATAATGATGATAAACAGATATGTACAAACACTGACTCGTGTGTCTATATTCAAGTTTTAATGACTGTGGATTTATAATTGTTAAAAATATTCTACACCCGATTTGCTGATTGAAATATCTTCGTGCTGAACGTAAGAGAAATTATCTTTCTTAATGGCAGCATAAAATCTCACACACACACACACACACACAAAAACAAGGAAATTTGCATATTGCTGTCACTTTGGTGCAGCTGTTTAACAATAAATCTCATTATTAAGTCCTTACACCTCTCATCTCAGTATAAAAGACGTCTCTATCTACAACATTACTTCTTCTTTTAAAAAAGTACAATAAAAATATCCAGACAATAAATCATCATAAATCAACTGCTTCATAGTAAATACATCGAACGCAATCACATTGAAAGTGTCCGCCCTGTTTATGGATTGTCATTTATGAACGAAGAAGCCGATCTGGAGTTCACAAAAGGGCAGAGGGAATTTCGTAGACGGAAGAATGTCGAAGAGGCATCCAGCGCGCGGTGGCCACTCTTCCGGTCACGTGACTTTAAGATCGTAACGTACTGCATAGAGAAAATGCTTCACACTAACACGTGCCTGGCACCTACAGTCCATTACAAGAGGTAGAACTAGAAAATTAGATTCATATCGAGTGTGTTTCCCACTTTTTAAGCACAGGAAAGATTTAAGTAGGCTAATTGTGTCATTAAAACCGAAGTTTCCCTTATTGGGATAAATAGTTGCGCCCACAATTGTGGTTCAGTAATATACGCTTTAAATACGCAAAGTATCAAAGAGAACGGAGACACTAATACAAATTTGTTCAAAGACATAAAAAATTATTGATCTACTGTGCTCATTTGAATGAAGTGCAGTTATTTGGCCAAAAGAAAAACTCAAACTGCAAATTTGTTTTATACAATTGGATTCTACATTATTAAGACTGATTATGTCATCATTCTTATATATTTTCTGTTTAATAAAATATTATTGGTTATAAAAAGTATTCTAAATTTATTGGAACAAAAATCAGTCTGGACCCAGAACTTAAAACTAAAACGATAGCAAAAAAAAAAAAAAAAAAAAAAAGTAGGCTAATGCTACCAAAATGTCAGGAGGACATAAAGTTGTACACTTTTTAGTTTGTGTTTTTGCAGCTATTGGTTGTAGTGTTGAAATGACATCCATCCATTAGACATTTCCAAATCATCATCTGGACCTAAACGTGTGTGTGTATGAAAGTGTTTTCACAAGTGTTTAAAGGGACGTTTCAGAGGATGGCGTTTTCCAGAAGAATTTGTTGTTGTCTGAGTCCAAATCGATTCTGATCTGAGGCACCATCTTCTTAAAAGGGTTTACATCCTGACTAGGTGAAAGCGAAAGAAAGAAAGAAAGCTGTTAGATATTTCAAAATATGCAGCCTTGCATACACACATAAACATGTGAACTCATAAGACATGCATCATTTATGATGATAATTGATTTAATTGACTGTTTTAAGGCCATGCATTAGACCAGCACTAACCACCATAAACCAGCTTAAGCCAACATGATATTCATGCTGAACTAAGCTGGGTAAATATAGATATGTGCACACAAGCTCAGACCTACCGACTCATGTTCGTACAGTTATCTTCGTGAAGACATTCATTGACATAATGCATTCTCTAGCGCCTTACCCTAACCTTAACTACTACAAATAAGTGCATAACCCTTAACCTAACTATGACATTATCCCTAAAGCCAAGTCTTGACCCTTAAACAGGCCTTTAAAGGGGTTTTAGAAAGTTAGGACCGGCCAAAAGGTCCTCACTACTCACTCTGATGGTCTAAAAATGGTCCTCACAAAGACAAGTACACACACATTTGTCTCACTACATAAGTGGGCATTGCATAGACTTCCATTGATTTTTTTATATTAATTATATTTTTTTGGCCTAACCCAAGCCTACCCGTAAACCTACCCAAGTGAAAAATAAATATACGGTACTAACATTTATTTGAAATACAGTGCTATGCATAAGTTTAGACACCCATGCTAAAGTTGACTAAAAAGAGGAATAAAAAATCATCTTTTGGAAATTGAACTTAATGCCTTAATTTAAAAAAATAGGAAAAATCCAACCTTTAAGGACACCAATTTTCGTTGTGAATGAATAATGTATCGTAAATAAATAAATGTTCTTCCTTAAAATACAGGGTGCATAAGTTTGGACACCCCTATGTTAAACTCCCATAGAGGCAGGCAGATTTTTATTTTTAAAGGCCAGTTACTTCATGGATCCAGGATACTCTGCATCCTGATAAAGTTCCCCTGGCCTTTGGAATTAAAATAGCCCCACATCATCACATACCCTTCACCATACCTAGAGATTGGCATGGTTTTATTTCAGTTAGCCTAACAGCTGGTTTGATTTGCATTGAGAGATGATCTTATGGAAAGTACTCCATGCCAATCTCCAGGTATAGTGAAGAGTGTGTGATGATGTGGGGCTATTTTAATTCCAGAGGCCAAGGGAACTTTATCAGGATGCTGAGTATCCTGGATCCATATAGTAACTGGCCTTTAAAAATAAAAATCTGCCTGCCTCTATGGGAGTTTAACATAGGGGTGTCCAAACTTATGCACCCTGTATTTTAAGGAAGAACATTTATTTATTTACGATACATTATTCATTCACAACGAAAATTGGTGTCCTTAAAGGTTGGATTTTTCCTATTTTTTTAAATTAAGGCATTAAGTTCAATTTCCAAAAGATGATTTTTTATTCCTCTTTTTAGTCAACTTTAGCATGGGTGTCTAAACTTATGCATAGCACTGTACATGTATTTCATGCACACAGTACACAACAAATACATTTACATGTTACGTACTTAATATAAAGACCCTGCAATTGTACTGTTGGTATACTAAACTGGTATACTTAAAGTCTACTAGATTGGAACAACTAATTTAATGCACTTTAGTTATCCGGAAATAGTGCTGAGGTCGAACTAATATATACTTAAGTATTTTTGATTCTGCTAAAATGGAGATATTGCAAGTATACATCCGGTACACTTTAAATATCATGCATTTAAAAACTGATATTATACAGAGATCATACTATCCTTACTAATAGTGATATTAACACACACACACACACTTACCTTGACATAGTCACGGAAGGGAAAAAGTGCTTTCCATCAGTAGGGAGTGAGGAAGGACATGGGCTTATTTCCTATAAGAAACAAACAAACGTACAGTTAATATATATATACACACACACACACGGCAGATGATCAAATCTTAGAGGATTCATATAAAGGGTTATGATGCAGCTGAAAAGGAGTTGATTGGTTAGTAGTTAGAATAAAAAGAGGAAGTAAAGAACAGGAAATTCAGACCACAACCCATCCAGATAAAGTCAACATGAGACTGTGTTTGCAACCCAATTTACTTTCATAATGTGAGTGGAAACAGGATATCCCAAAAAAAACTAAAATGAGAAAAAAAGTCAGTCAAGACTTGATTTTAGTCATTGGGAATATTGTATAAGATTTAACATTATTAATCATGACTATTATTGCAGCCCATGGTCAGATATGCATGCGAATAAACAAAAGCGCATATTTTTGTGGTATTAGGGTCAGTACGATTTTTTTTTTAAATTGAAAAATCTTTTCATGATGCTCATCAAGGCTGCATTTATTTGAAGAAGAAAAAAACAGTAATATTTTGAAATATTAATTCAATTTAAAATAACTGTTTTCTGTTTGAATGTTTTTTTAAATGTAATTTATTCATATGATGCAAAGCCTAATTTTCAGCATCATTCCTCCAGTCTTCAGCGTCACATGATCCTTCAGAAATCATTCTAATGTGATGATTTGCTGCTCAAAAAACATTTCTGATTATTAACAACGTTGAAAACAGTTGTGCTGCTTAATATTTTTGTGGAAACTGTGAGATCGTTTTCAGCAGTCTTTTGGCGCTTTTCCACTGCATGGTACGGTACGGTTCGGTACGGCACAGCACGCTTTGGCGCTTTTCCACTGCATGGTACGGTACGGCTCGGTTCGGTACGGCTCTCTTATGGCGCATTTCCACTGCATGGTACGGTACGGTACGGCTCGCTTCAGCTCGCTTTAAATGGTACCACCTCTGTTGAGGTTCCAAGCGTACCGTACCGATACTAAACGTGACGTGAAAACACTGCAGATCACTGATTGGTCAGACAGAATCGTCACTTCAGCGTCATTGTATATTTGCTACACGAGACACTAAACCCGCTATATTTAAATAGCCAGACAACAGCAAACGCGGTAGCACCTGTTTTTAGAGTTTTTACTTGACAAAAAAAGTTCAAAAAAATCAAACAAGAAATGGCTGAATCGTGGTCAGTGGACGAGGTGCAGACGTTCCTCTCGTTGGTTGCCGAGGAGCGGAAGTAGCACAGCTCTTAGCCGCACACGGCTACCACCAGACATACAACTTAACGATCAGTCCCACCCACTTTGAAGCGGTACTAACTGCAGTGGAAAAGCAACCGAGCTAAAGCAAACCAAACCGTGCCGTACCGAGTTGAGTCGTACCACGCAGTGGAAAAGCAAAGCGAACCGAACCGCTCCACGCCGTGTTGAACCGTACCGAACCGAACCGAGCCGTACCATGCAGTGGAAAAGCGCCATTTGATGGCTAGAAAGTTCAAAAGAACAGCATTTATTTGATATAGAAATCTTTTGTAACACAGTGTCTTTACTGTCACTTTCGACCAGTTTAATGCATCCTTATTGACTAAAAGTATGAACTTCTCACTGACCCTAAACCTTTGAACAGTATGTTTGAACAGGCGACTTGTTTTATCAAACACTGTCCATTGTTCCTTCCCAAAAAAATGACAAAATGAATCTTCAACGCAACCATTGCGGACCTGAACTTACTAATCATTAAATTCCACATAATTCCCATCCCTATAGACCAGAATAAATCTTGTGCTTGGAGAGATTAAGAAATAATGACATTAGACAAAAAAGTTATTTTGAAGGAAGATTATGGAAACAAAAAAAATTTCTTTGGAATGAATCATGCACAAAAAGACCAGGAACATGCAATGGGAAAGTAAATAAGGCCCATTTTGAATGCATGTTGACTTTATTAATGCATACACACTACAGTGATTAAGCATTTGTTATCTGTTAAGAGCGGATTATTGATCCACACGGACCAGGAAACCAAGCAACACCGTAAACAAAGAGAAAGACGGGATTTAGAGATGTTTTGTGTGACGACAGCGGGAAGAGGGGAGGGAAGAGCCGTTAGTAACGTCCGGAAAGCCGTGCGCGAGGCCGAGGGAAACCCTGTGTGTTTACTCACTGTCTGAGGGCTTCTCCCCCAGCACTGGATCCTGTCCCATGGTCTCCATGGAGATCTTTATGCTGGGAACATTCTCAGTGGCTGGGAAATCCGACTGTGAACGCAGGGTTGGGATATTCTTACCACTGGAGTTTGACAGCAACACCCGCTCTAAACGCACAGATAAAGAGATCCCACTCACGTCGTTCATGTCGCTGTCGATGCTCCCTTTCTTTTTCTTCTTCTTCTTGTCGTCCTCCTTCTTCTTCTTGTCTTTCTCGGGCATGACGTCATCCAGGTAACTGAGATCGTGCTGCGAGAACACATAATCCATGGCCTTTCTCACCGCGACCAACGCTAGAATCTAGAGAAACACAACAGAAAGAGATCTCAGACGCATGCAAAATAACTATTATTGGCTGTATTAACCCTGTAAAGCCTGACATATGACATTATAGAGAGCCTAAGTCCCTCCCCTTCCGGTGGATCACCATGGGATCTTATTTCGGAAAAATATTGTATAGTAGTCAATGGCGAGAGACAACAAATATTTTGATCTCGTTTGAACTGTGCCCTGAATTACACATATGATGTTTGTCCATTTAAAAGATACATTTTAAAGTCAAGAAAGTCGCAGTTTGATGTAAAACTGTTGAGGTATAAGACTGTGAAAATACGTAATTACAAAGACTACAAACCCAAAAGGCGCACATGTGACGTCATACCTTTTCTCTCAATGAATGAAGCTAACTTTACTGAAGCTAACGTCTGTCATGTCTTCTATAGTCTTACGTTATAATTGTAACGTTACGCCGTCATACCAGACTGCACACACACGAGCAACGGTGACGTATAGAGACGAGAGATGTAGTTCATTGAGCGATTTTCACATAAAACTAAACGTTACTCTTCTGTTTTATGTTACTCTTCAACTTTCTTCACTTTAATAATTATCTTTTAAAGTGACAAACATCATATGTATAATTCAGGGCACAGTTCGGACGGAATAAAAAGATAAGTTGTCTATCGCCATTGACTACCATACATATTTTTCCGAATTAAGGTCCCATGAGGCGGAAGCGGAGGGGCGGGACTTAGGCTCTCTATAGACAGAAACAAAACAAGTTAATGGTTTATTTAGTCTTTAGACAAAAGTTTGCATGTGCGTTTCTTTTTGTTGAGTGTCATATTTAATTCATCAGGCTTTTATGGCTCATAAGCCCTATTCGCACTGGATTAGTATTACCTGGTGACCTCTAGTTATTTGTAATAATTGCGGAGGTTGTCTGTGATCTTAATCCCGCGTGAATCGGCCATGTCTGTAATTTGTAAAGTAAAAATTCCCCCGCAAATGACCGACCATATTTCGCCGAACACGAGGTCCCGTGATAATATTAGTCCCGTAATTTGGCGGGGTTGTGTATAATTTTGATTTTTACAATATATCATTTTAATAAAATGTATAATTTTTAAAGGTTTTTGTTTCCTGTGCGCCTTTTTATCCATCTTTCGTGAAGAATGGTGTGTTTTGATAGTATTTTGGGTGCTTGGTCATATCGCTATACACCATACAACTATACAATTTGCAGAAAGAGAAAGCTGAACGTCATCAGAAGAGCGAAAACAAAAAGAATGATTAGATGGAGATGAATGACATGCGGTAAAGAACATTATTCTGTTCATGATATATCATACAGCTAGACCTATAATAACAATAAGACATTTCCAAGCAATAGCCTATTGACATCATATCCAGGAGATAAATCAGTAAATTCGAGTAAAATCACAGGCTTCGCTTATCCCGTGCGAATGCACCACACGAAATTCAGATGTGGGGGTAATTTCTAAATCACACGAGGTCCCCAGATAATACTAATCCAGTGCGAATAGGGCTATATAGTGTGATATAACATAAATAAATTAGATCTTTATAAGCTGTCACTCTATCTCCCAATAATATGTCTTAGTATGATGATATTTAAATGCTTATTTTTATGATGAAAGCTCTGTAGTTTTTATTGTGGGGGTCAAACATAATATAATACAATACAATACAATGACGATTGAGAAAAAGCCTGATGTATCATATTTGATACTCATATTTTAACATGGGTTTTCTAAAAAAATATGTATGGATAATCAAGTAAACCCAAGTTGCTGTAAGTGTTCATCTTGAAATATTACTAACAATAGTGTTTACTTTGTAAAAATCACTAAAGATGTCACAGCAAAACGACATGTGAACCACGACCTGAAAGAGGAAGTTTTTACAATGGTATTAAAGGTCTTTTACTTGCTAAACAAGTATAAACTGTCAATCAGAGGACAGAAGACATGTACGATGTGTGCAATGTGCAACTATAGAGAACAACAGTTTTCCAGTTGTGTGTGCAACTCTGTATCAGATAGTAATTAAACCGACTGGGTGCAGTTCATGGAAGTATTATGTGTGCGTTTGCAAATCACATACTCACCATGACGGGAAAGATGATGGCTGCCACCGTTGACTTCAGGATCCACAGGAGGGCCAAACAGAGCACCTGTGCACAGAACACACACATTCATGAGCTATAGAACTGAGCCATGTATGAGGATGAGCATGTGACCACACACACACACACACACACCTGTAAGAAGGTGAACAAGTGAACCCGTCTGAGCGGTACGTGTCTCAGGTAGATCAGATCTGGTTGGTGTTTCGCTGGCATCAACAAGAGCTGCAGACGATCCATAAACTACACACACACACACACACACACAAATGTTTATTCATAGTTTAGATTATACAGAGGCAGACAACCTGTTTCCCCCCAAAAAATAAAAAATGCATAATTTTTTAAATATATATATATAAACCTAAAGAAAATAGTATATATATATTTTGTTATATTTATTAAAAAAATATTTATGTTTTTAGATTTTTTTAATGAACTTTTTTTTATTTACATATTACATAATTTCAATAAAAGTATAATAAATAATTATATACGTTTGTGTGTATACTATATAATTTTACTATTTATTTATCTTATATTAAATAAACATTAAAAAATAGAATACATACATTTGAAATAAATATATACATTTTAAAATATTTATTATATTATTAAATATATATATATATATAAATACATATTAAAATGATATATATATATAATTACTGAAAATAATTTTATTTAAATACATAATATGTAGCCTAAATTATAAAAATCTTTATTAGATATATTTAAGAGTTTTATGATTTATTGAAAGAAAAGCAAAACATTGACATATTATGTATTTAAATACAATTATTTGATATATTTTAATGTTTTGCTTTTCTTTCAATAAAATATAAAACTCTTAAATATATATTTTAACATTGACATATTATGTATTTAAATACAATTATTTGATATATTTTAATGTTAAAATATATATATTTAAGAGTTTTATATTTTATTGAAAGAGAAGCAAAACATTAAAATAAAATTGAAATGCAAAACTATGCAAACTACTGTGGGTCTCTGAATTAATAAGACGTTGCTAAGGAGTTTGAACTGTTTTTAGCATGTTGCTATGTTGTTTCCAACTTATGCATCAAAGGTTTAACAGCAAGCACCATTAATAAAACAAACATTTTGATGCCCAACTCGGCGTATTACACCCTGAAAATCCTGACTATGTCTGACTTATCCCGACTTTCCTGAACTCTGATCAAGTTCTGGAATGGGTCGGGTTCCCAGGCTCCAGCGGAGATCAGGTAGTCAGCAGGATTAGGGGCTTTTTCTGCCGAACAGTAACATGACACTCACCTGGACGCCGTTCAGAGAGGCGACGCCCATGTAGAGGAATACGCCGTACAGGACGGGCATAGGAATGAACTGCAGAGATCAAACATATGAGGATTATATACATAATACTGCTGTCATTTGTCTTCAAACACGTCAAGCAATATTATACACACATACAGAGTCAAAGGTTACGTGAAGACAAAAAGTTATGTCCACCGAACACACCCCAAATCCCAACCTTGTCAACATAATATGCTCCAAAAGAGGAGATTTGTGCAAAGCAAACAATTTATAATGAAACAGAATTTGTGTTATTGACAAAAAGCTCACGGGAATGTAAGCCGCCGTCTCATCTCGCATCCTGGAGTTTTCTCCCATTCAGAGGTCAATATCCTCTTTAAATTGTGATGTTTACAAAGTAAATGTCCAGCAGGGGGCAGTAACTGCGCTAACCTCCATAAGTACCATGGTATAGTGGGTTTTTGGACATGTATCACAATTGTACCATGGTTTCCTAAAACGTATCAGATGGTGTTATCAACATAATACGTTGATATAAGTGACCCTGGGCCACAAAACCAGTCAATTTTTTGAAATTGAGATGTATACATCATCTGAAAGCTTTCCACTGATGTGTTGTTTGTTAGGATATGACAATATTTGGTCGAGATACAACTATTAGAAAATCTGGAATCTGAGGTGGCAAAAAAAATCGAAACATTGAGAAAATCTCCTTTAAAGTTGTGCATTTATGTTCGCGATTGTGCTGCATTCACTCACAAAAATAAATGTTTTATATATTTACGGTAGGAAATGTAGAAAACATCTTCATGGAACATCCTAATGATTTTTGGCATAAAAGAAAAATCGATAATTTTGACCGATACAATGTATTGTTGGCTATTGCTACAAATATACCCATGCGACTTATGACTGGTTTTATGACACATATACTGTACATTGGTACTGGAAACCATATACTACAGTGTTTACATGGTACTTCCAGGAATTTTAAAGTACTACTATGTACTTTATGGCAAATACCACCATTATATTTGATGAATAAGATATGAAATAGCTCAAATTCAGTACATGGTGCTTTTTTTATTTTATTAGTTCTGATACTCAAGAAATCAACTTCTTGTATAGAATTTAGAAATAAAGCTTAAGTTTCATGGAGATCTGGATAAGGGCACGAGTTACACAAGCCTAATAATCCATTCTCTTCAAATAACCAGGATTGCTTAAAATACCCTAAGAACTATTTTGTAGACACAATTCATATTTACTCAAATATTATTTAGTTTACATGACAGTTATAAATCATGATTTGCTTCCTGATATTACAAGCCAGAGTCATGAGTCATTCATATTTGGGGTCCGATTTCCCAGAAGATAATAAAAAAATGATAAATATCTGCTAAAAAAATGGTGTTTTGTCAACTTTCAGCAGTACACATGAACTCTAAAACCATAAAACGTCTATTTTCATTTCACAGGGTTTGTTTTTGTAACTTTCTCTTGGACAAGGATAAGTACCGGTATGTTAAAAGACAGTATAGACAGAGTTTATGAAATATAAAAGGTCAAACCTTGAGAACGGGGGCCATGAAAACCGACAGGCCCGTCAAAATGAACACCATTATTCCCGTGACTCTCTGCTCTCTGCGGGGGAAAGAATCCACAAAACAAGCATGAGCCACGGTCACGTGAACATACACTGAATCTAGATAATGTTATGTGACACAATAAAGCAATATGATTAATCAGATATTTTATTAGAGATATTCAGTCATTTTGAGATTATTAGCGCTGATAAAACTAACTTCCTCCATGTGACAGTCAATGGATAATAAATGTTAATGGATAATAAACTACTTGTTTTCCCAGTTTATGTATACATTGTGTAAAATATTCTCATTTGCTGTCATTAAATCGTATTGTTTATATTTCACTATTATATCAGCCATATTATTTTTTGTAGATATTCTCCATTTCTTTCTCAGTATTTTTCCAGTACAAATATCTAAACATTCTTAAATCAAGATACATTTACTTGAGAAGCAAAATTACTAAGTCTTGTTTTCTGACTTAGTCTGACCTAGTGCTTAAAACTAAACCAACAATCTTAATTTTACCGTTGAATTAAGTAAATTTTTTCTAGTTTTAATCATAAACTCACTTAACTTTGATCAGTGTTATTGAGATATTACTATAGTTTTAATTCATATTTTGAATTAGTTTTTATATTTTCAGTTTTCATTTTCATTTTAGTTAAAATATTAGTCATTTTTTTGCGTTTTTGTCATTTTTATAATGACAGATTTTTTTAAATGCCTATAGTTTTTATTTTAGCTTTAGTTTGAATGATTTTAGTATATCAAGTTAAACTAAATGAAAATGAGAAATGCTGCCTTGATATTAGCTGAAATAATATTAGTTTAAGTGTTTTTATATTTTATGTCAGTTAACATTTATTTTATTGCAAGCAACCAAAAATGATTTTATAGTTAGTTTCAGTAAACTATAACAACACTGATTTTGAAACTTTATTCAGAAAAGTAAACGTAAATGTAAGTAAATGTATCTTGATTTAGGAATTTTTTTGATATTTGCAATTGAAAACAAGACAAAAATGATGTTTGGATACTGTTTTATAAAACTGTGCTTCATAGCCCCACCCACAGCTAAATCTCATTGGTCAAAACAACTGTCCCACATAGTGGTATATTAAACACAACTTGTTTACTTTCTAAAGTACTTTCTAAATTCTGACCAGACACATGACGATGCTGTAATCATGTTTTGCATAGTTTAAATACAGTTTACAATGATTTAAAGGGGCCATATGTAAGAATTTTCATTTATTAATCGTTTTTTATTGCCAATGTGTGAACAGCTTGCAAGGAAACTTAAAAAACGAGATCTTCTCAAGTTGTCTATGAATGAAAGCCTGCAGACTGATTTTTATGTGAAGGACTATCTAAAGGATGCGCCATTTATCCGCGCTCCTGAGAGCCTCTCTTCCGTTCAATGACACAAAATGTTTATACAATGTTCTGTACTGTACTATTCTGAACTGTAATGTCAATATGTCATGCAGCGAAAAAGGATTCATTCAAACTATAGCCAGATGTAGTCTGTATAGTCTCAAATATACTTTTTACCGTAGTCAAACTATCATAACAGTGTAATTTTAATGACCTCTTCTGTCGACATGATGCCGGTCACTCACAGATCTAGTGCAAAAACACCCACATCTCTATGATCAGATACTTTCTTAACTGCTGTTTTCTCACCGCTGTCATTATTGTTGTGTGTTTATTTTGTTATTAGGAGGAAAACACGCAGCACATATTTACATATTCATCTAAACGTCGCTCTCAGCAGCGCGGACGCGTCTGGATGTTCATTAACATATCGCTGCAATTTATCTCAAACTTCTTTTTACTTCTAAGCAAAGAACAAAAAATTACTTTTTTAAGGTTAAAATAACTTCGCCGTGAGTATATCGGGGTATTGAATCACGTTCAGTCTCTTGTACGTTACGTGAGCACGAGCACGAGCAAATAAGTTGCTGGCTGCAGTTCACTAAACGGCCACCGGTGTCGCTAACAACAAGTGTTTCTGAATTCTACATATAGCCTCTTTTAACTTTCTCTTGAGCAAGATTAAAATGCATTTAGGCTTTTCCTTCACCTGACTCCAAGGAATTTGGGCTGTTCCCCAGGCGCTGAGGTCTCAGTTTCCATCTTGATCGAGTCTATGTGGGCGATGGAGATGACGGTCGCCGCTACGTACCAGGGCAGCCCCATGAACGAACACAAAATCATGAGAATCGAGACCCAGAACAGGTCCAGGTGGTACCCAGCTCCCTTCTGCACTCAAATGGGAAAGATCATGTAAAATAAATAAGTGAATCCGTATTATGAACTGTAATTCGTGTCTCGGGTGAAACAGTAATAGTGGTTTGCGTGCAGTATAGCTCCACGTGCGCCGGTGTAATCCTCTGATGATAATCCCTGGTAATATTGCACAACAGTACCTTGAGCTTGTGCTCCTTGCGGTTGACGATGACGGCCGTGATCTGCTGGTCCATGAAGACGAGGATGGTGACCAGGAGAGCGGGTAACACCGACACCAGGCAAACCCACCAAGGGTTTCCTCCAAACGGTGGAACAAACCAGCCACGGTGGGGACTCGTCGGCTATTAGGGCAGAAAACAGGATCATTACACATTTAAAGATGTAATACCACTGGTCGCTATCATATGATGTTAATCACATTACTGTACCATACTATACTATATTATAATATAAACATTCATTTATTTTCTTTATGATAATATATAAATAATGTATAGTATATAAATGTATATAAATAATGTAATAATATAATTTTTTTATAATGTTATTTATATAATATTATTGCATTTCTAAGTTATAATATATATATATATATATATATATATATATATATATATACATATATATATATATATATATACATACAATTGAATATTAACAATTTCATATTAAATATTTTAATTAAATGTTTAAAAAAAAATCCCAAACATATTACATTATATTTTGTCATATATATATATGATATTTAGAATATAACATTTAAATGATTATACACAAAATATTATGTATAATGTTATATAAAAATATATAGGTTATATTAATTTTAAAGTTATATATATCTTTATTTATATATACATATAAGAAATATATTATATTTAATTGTACTTTTTTAAGCATAACAAGTTAACATTATTAACATTACATTAGTTTATGTATATTCAAATAGAAATATGATCATAACAACATTTTAAACTCAATTATCTATTGATCTATTATGCATTATAAAATGTATTATGGGTTGTTAACATTACTAATAAAAGCTAATATGAAGTGGACGCTATATTGATTTAGCTTGTGTCAATACAGATTTTGTTGCAACAATACGACCACAGAATTCTTAATTCTGCGCGCACGCACACACACACACACACACACACACACACACACACACACACACACACACGTATTAGAGGTTTCAAGTGTCGTACATCAATGAGCAGTTTGAAGCTATAATGTGGCACTATTAAAGGATTACTGTAACATAGATGGGTCCTCAAAAGAGATTAAACCTTTTTCGACACACACACAGATACACACCTTGAATTCACTTGGCACTATTAGTTTGGGCGTATCAACGCCGACCAGGGCGTCCACACCACAGAAGATAAAAATGGCGAGAATAATGGCAAAATCACTGATCAGTTTGCGGATCTGCAAAATGTAAACAACCATTCAGAATAAAAATTCACATGTGAAGTTCAAATGACACAGTACAGATCATGCATAAAATGAATGACAGACAGACAAACAGAATGCCTAAATTTATAATTACAAAAAAAAACTTGATTTTATCTGATTCATAACAAAAGAGCTATAATAAACTAATATAATGATGATCTGCAATCAAAATTGTCTAATGAAGAAATGTATGTCGCATACTCCATAATCAGAAATCAAACAGAAATACACACCTGATCACGGAGTAGAAATGCACAAAACATACCAGAATCAAAAGTGAAAACTATAATCTTTAAATCTGTAATCTCTAATTAGTGGAGATTAATGGAGACTTACAATGTTTTAATGAGTGCAGATTGGCAATATGCTGCAGCATTTTTGTAAGGATCAGTGATGGGCTATTTTCCATTACAGCTGCCAAACCAAAAGACTGGTTTAATTCAAAAGCAATGACTTTCAGATTGAAGCTTAAAGTGTGTGTGTGCGTGCGGTTGTGGATGTAGGTTTCCCTACATCATCATGAGTACAGTACCCATTAAGATCCTCATTAATGTGTGATGATGACGTGTGTGTGTGTGTGTGTGTGTGTGTGTGTGTGTGTGTGTGTGTGTGTGTGTGTGTGTGTTAGTGTACCGTAGTTGGGAAAAATCTGCTGGTTTTGAACTTCTTCAGGCCCATGGAGCAAGTGTATGTGCCGAAGAACAGAATGAAGGACATCAGCGTGATATCAGGGACGTATTCACATGCTGGTCCGAGCAGCTGACCGCCCCAGTCCACACACTCCGAGCGGGTCAGCGACATCCAGGTCGCGTTCAAGTGATGCTGCGCAGGCACAAACACACACAATTATACTATTTCTTATCAATTGCACGTTCAATCCGTTTAAATGTATGCTTTGTACTTGTGCAACTAGCCAATAATGGCCGTTTTTAACGTATCTGGGTCTACTGGTGCATTGTGGGTAATAAAGTAATCATGTAATAATAAATCACACAAACAGAGAGAGCATGTACCTGTCCTGTGCTGTTCATCAGGGCTTCCATTTTCTCCATGTACAGACCTGAACTGTTGGCTTTAGAAAGAAAAACACAAAATATGAGTTTAGCTTTATATTAAATCTGATATTGAATGCTAGCGGTCAAATTAAATCCCTGAGTTTCTTACTCTGACAAAAAAATTATAATTTTTGATTGGTATTTTGTCCAGCTTTCCAAAAAGAATATCCAAGTCATTTGCATAATTGAACCATAAACAAAACGTAAACATTAAATTATAAAAATGAACCCAAAAAAGTAACAATTTGTCAAAAGGGTAAAAAATTACTTAAGATATTTTCAGTGAAAACAAATATTAATATCAATCTGTTACTATTATTTTAGTAATGTTAATATTAAAACAAAAAAGAAAATATTTATAAAAATGTACAAGACGACAAACTCTGATTATTTTTGTGTTTTCTCTCTATTTCACACGTTCTATCTCATTTTCTTTTTCACTGATGCATTGTTTCAACATAATAAAAACAAAAAAAAGTATTATACTGATTAAAATAAAGTAAAAAAAAAATCAATACGGTAAAAATAACTTTTTTATAATTCGATATTTTCTCTTAAAACAAGTATTGATGTTAAAATACAACTATTATTATATGAATATATTCTTATTATTAAAAATAAAATATGAATACATAAATGCAGATTATTCGTCTCACCGATCACCTCACCGTCTGGAGGACTGCAGCGGCACCCGTACTGCGTGACCAGGTCTATGTCATAGCCGGAGTTGATTGGATGATGGTGAGCCAGTTTGATCATTTTCTTGAAGGCGTCGTAGATGAAGATGAAGCTGATGAGAGCAGAGAAGCCTTCCTCAGTGAAGCGTGTGAAATACTGGACCAGGAAACTGGCGTCTGTGGCGACCAGGATCAGACACAGAAAACCCGACCACAGTCCGATCCACAACCGGAACTCCAGATAGTCGAAATCATTATCCCTGAACCGATCAAACAAACACACAGCATCGTTACCCACAAGCACAGCACAGGAGGAAAGCCAACCAATGAGAGAACAGGGATCAAATTAATAAGAGTGTTTTATAAATGGCATACTACACACAGTATGCAAGCTTTCTTCTAGCATGGATTACCTGGATAACTTTCTACTTTACCAAAAAACTGATCCCATAATGATCTAATAATAATAACTGTGATTTTTAATCTTCAGATTTATGTTAAAATGTGTGTGTGTGTGTATATATAATATATAAATACACACACACACACATATATATATATACATATATGTGTGTGTGTGTGTGTGTATATACAAACACACACACACATATATATATATATATATAAACACAAACTTTTATTTTGGATGTGATTCATCTTCTTGACAGCACTAATATATATATACACACACACATATAAATATACTTGTGTTACGGACTGAATCCATATATCTTCATTGATTCAAATGTACTAATCATATTAGCATGCTACATCTTACTCATCAAATATGTTACACTCCATAATTATAGACTCAGCGGTTTAGATGGAAACCCTCAGCAAAGCTGAACTGATACACACACTAGCAGAAGCAGACATGAAATCTGACTCAATTATTCATAATGGAACATAAACACAGAAACCTGAATCCAGAGAGAGAGAGAGAGAGAGAGAGAGAGAGAGAGAGAGAGAGAGAGAGAGAGAGAGAGAGAGAGAGAGAGAGAGAGAGAGAGAGAGAGAGAGAGAGAGAGAGAGCGAGAGAGAGAGAGAGAGAGAGAGAGAGAGAGAGAGAGAGAGAGAGAGAGAGAGAGAGAGAGAGAGAGAGAGAGAGAAATGTATTCATGCACACACACACACACACACACACACACAGAGACAGACAGAGACAGACAGAGAGAGAGAGAGACGAGACCTTGCCGGAAAGGTTGAAAACAATAAGCTGTATCTCGATTCCTGATAATAACCCAGTTAATGTTGATAATGTTGACAGATAATGTTGTGCCTCAGACGACACGCGACTAAAAGAGTTCCAGGGAATGTTGCTTGTTTTTGGTCAAACAAAATATAACATATCAGTACAGAAAGGAAGTGCCAATGTTCTCAATTGATTCTGTAACTTAATGTGAAATGGACATATCTGGCTATTAAATCTGATTGGAATATATCATAGAAACACTGTCGACTGTACATCAATGAATTAATGAATGAGCAACTAATTATTAAAACGATGGAGGATCTACATTTCATCTTGAAAGAAGTATTTTTATTGTGACTAATGAAGTATTAATGTGGTTGTTATATAATTGATAATAATAATACATTTAGAAATTAAACTAACAATAATTTCTGACATTATTATTATTATTGTTGTTTAGACGTAATGCAATAATTTTTGGCAACAAAAAAAACAGGGAACAGTTGGAGGATCCAGTGCATGGTGAAAGAACCATTTATTGAGATTATTAGTAATGTGATTATTAGTATATTAATTTAATAACAGCAATAATAACAATTATAATAAATATTTAAATAGTAAATAATAGTAATAGTATATAAATAAATATTAGTAATAAATATTGTTGTTGTTGTTGTAATTATTCTATAATTATGTTTTGTTTTAATTAATGCAATCTTATTATCCTAATATCTTATTATCGTAATTTAATAATAATATATTTTATGAATAGTAAATAATAATAAACTTATGTAAATAAATAATTGTTAATAATAAATACATTTCTATAATTATTTTTGTTTTATGATTAATGCAATCTATTGTATTAATTGAATAGTACTACTACTAATAATATGATTTTTAAGTAAGTAAATACATAAGTATTAATAATAAATAAGTTATTATTATTGTTGATATAATTATTATATAATTATGTTTCATTTTATTATTAATGCTATCATTTATTAAACACTTTTTTTTCTTATTTTGCTGTTCCCACAGTTTTATAAATGCAAACTGGCTAACTGATAATGAAGTGGATTTTACCACACCACACTTTGACAAATCTGGTAAACCAACCTTGTGTTTTAGTACTTGTGTATGCTTCAGTGTGTGTGTGTGTGTGTGTGTGTGTGTGTGTGTGTGTGTGTGTGTGTGTGTGTGTGTGTGTGTGTGTGTGTGTGTGTGTGTGTGTGTGTGTGTGTGTATGCATGCTTCAGTGTGTGAGTGTGTGTGTGTATGCATGCTTCAGTGTGTGTGTGTGTGTGTGTGTGTGTGTGTGTGTGTGTGTGTGTGTGTGTGTGTGACCCACTTGCTGAAGTTAAAGAGCAGCCTCTCGAAGACGAGCACGGGTCCGGTGCTGCTCAGGATGGTCATGGGTTGACCCGCAAACAGACAGAACACGGCACCAGCTAACGCCGTCCCCAGAAAACTCTCCAGCACGCCCTGCACAGAGATATCAAGCGCTAAAACAGCAACTCTTATCAGATGTGAGCCTGTATGTGGTGTCAGCTGTTTGTGAAAACGCTTCATCAGACAAACACCTGTTTCCAACACACACGGCTGGAGCTTTCTCAGCTGAGCATCAGTGTTACATGCGTCTGCTCACAAGCCTCCAAATATTAAACTGAAGTATAAGAAAACAAACAGAAAAGGCCATTTTCTGCCAGGACATTTCTTTTAACCCTAAAACAACACAATGCAATGCATATAAAAAAAAATAAAAAAGGTAAAACACCTGCTGTGAAAAAAAATCAATACTGAAATATCCTTCATATTAACACACAGTACATTTGGCCCCTAATTTTGATTCCTTGATGAGGAGAGGTGTGCCGTTACTTTAAAATGATCAGACTAACGATATTCATCTAATGGACGATAAAACTGACCTAACAAAATCCCATACACTTACACTGGAAATGTGAAACTCTTTGATAAAGTCTTGACAGCTCAACTTTGGCGAGTTATCACGGCATATTTAAACTCTTCTGCATTCAGATTTGAGTCCATTCTGTTAATCCACTTCTGCCACATAAGAAAAATGTAATCTTGCAAATCTTTGTATGTCATGTATGACATAAAAATTCGGAATTATGACATTTAAATCAATAACTTTAGAAGTAAAAAAAGTCAGATTATGTCATACTTATAGTCATACTTGTGAGTTTTTAATCTCATATTGACTTAGTATGTCATAATTTTGACTTCTCATAATTATGACTCAGCGTCATAATTCCAACTTTTTGTCATAATTTACTTTAATCTTATGACTAGTGTGTCATAATTTTGACTTTATATCTCATAATTTGTACATTTTAAGTCATAATTTTTATTTAATGTCATAATAAAAATAAAAAAAATCATAATTATGACAACTTTTTTAATTATTTCAACATTTATCTTATAAATATGATTAGAATGTCAATTTCGACTCAATTAGGAAAAAATGTAATTTTGAATAAATCATAATTTTGACTTTTTAATCTCATAATTGTTACATTTTAATTTCGTTTTTTGTGTGTGTCATAATTATTACTAAGTCATCATTTATGAATGTATCTCATAAATATGGCTTGGTATGTCATAATTTAAACTTTTGATGTCATAATTTTGACTTTTTAGTCTCATTGTGACTTAGTGTGTCATAAATTCGATTTTTATCTCACAATTTTGACTTTTAATTTAATAATTTCGATTTAGTTTGTCATAACTTCGGCTTTTCATCTCATAATTATAAATTAGTGTGTCATAATTCCAACTTTTTGTCATAATTATGATTTACCAGTGCATGATTTTTTTTTCTTCTTATGTGGCGGAAATGGGCTTCCACAGAACTGTGTCTTGATTGCATTTCCAACAAGCATGTTTGTATATCTACCTTCAAACACAAGTCATCTTAAGGTTTATGAAACATGTGAGAGAAAAAGTCCTTGTGTGCAATTCAGCAACCTGCCATCTGAACCTGAAGCCATTATTCGACGTATCTGAAGCAGGCTTTGTAGGTAAGGGCAGAGGTCACGAAGGATTCCCTTAGAGGGATGTTTTAGAAGTGTAGTTGTGTGATTTTATGTGTGTGTGTGTGCTTGTGTGTAATCTGAGGATATTTATAGCTGATCCTCCTTAGCCTGCGCCATATAAATGCACTGCTAAATATATGGGCAAACTTTGCAGTCACGGCACATGTCCGAAAGTACCACGCACAATCCTGACTATTTATATACACAGTTGTTCGAAGAAAAGCGCTCTTCCTCCCTCTCTCTCTCTCTCTCTCTCTCTCTCTCTCTCTCTCCCTCTCTTAGTATTGCACGGATCAAATCCCAACATGCAACATGTACATCTGTTTCCAAACACCCGATCTAGGGAACACATAACATATATTTGAAGTGACATGTTTAATAATCAAACAGCTATCCGTGGCCTTTAAATCCCTGGAGCTGTGAACACAATGTCAGCCAAATTTTAGTTCCAGGAGCTCCTGGATAAACCCACAATAGCCGAGTCAAATCGCCGGACACTAGTTAAGTACAACACACACAAACTCACAGTGAAAAAGACGTGAACAGTCTAACCTGCATGTTCTCCGTCGCGTCTCCCAGCAGCCCCCCGAAGGTGATGGCGTTAGTTACGGTACCCAGGTAAATAAACAAGATGGCGGACAGAGACTGAATGTGGATAGCGTCGTAAAAATCGCTCGCGAAAAACGGGAGTTTCCTCTTGATGTCCAGAACGAGACCCCCGCAAAACCTAGGAGAGATAGGGATTGTGTTTTCTTACTGAAAAATGCTTTCTCAGGTAACCTAGAAAATATGCTGACATTAAAAAAAAATTTTTTTATTCATTTAAAAAAATTATATTATATGGTTTTAATATTGCATACACCATAAAAAAAAATTAAAAACATACACCATCAAGTGTTCAGCGGCGTTGCTTCTGAAAGTATTTCTTCCATTCATTTTTCCCATAGGGATTTCTTTGTTAAAGCGTTATAAGCCAAGAACCAAACCAACCAGCGATGTAATCATATCACTACACACTCTGATTTGAAGCAAAAAAAGTATTTGAAAATCGGACAAAAATACAAATACAAAAACTGTGTACTTAACGGCTCTAGTACGGGAACGAACTACAATCCCATAAAGCATTGCAAACAGCGTAATCAAATAAAAAATGATGGAGAAATATAAAACTACTCATTTACTAATGTTTATTATACATGTGAAACTCGAAAAATGTGAATATTGTGCAAAAGTTAATTAATTTCAGTAATTTAACTTAACAGGTGAAACTAATATATTATATAGACTCATTACATGCAAAGTGAGATATTTCAAGCCTTTATTTATTATAATTGTGATGATTATGGCTTACAGCTTATGAAAACCCCAAATTCAAAATTTGAATATTGTGAAAAGGTTTTCATAAGCTGTAAGCCATAATCATCACAATTATAATAAATAAAGGCTTGAAATATCTCATTTGCATGTAATGAGTCTATATAATATATTAGTTTCACATTTTAAGTTGGATTACAGAAATAAATGAACTTTTGCACCATATTAAAATTTTTCGAGTTTCACCAGTGTAGATATAAAAGTAATATATTTTACGTTTATTGTAAAATATGCATATATATACAAATATTTAAGTATTTTGAGACCAGGAGATGCGATTGCGCCATTCGCAGTGCTTCATGGGAGTGGGCGGAGCTAACGAGTGTTTTGCTCGTTTCGACTCTGATTGGTGGAATTTTCTGTGCAGCATCATGGGTAATATAGTTTTTCCACCACAAATTCCACTGTTAAACATATTTTTCTAAAATTAAGCTGTAATAAATGTGGTCCGATTATGTTCTATCGATTAACAACCTCGTAGTTCACAGTCTTTAAAAGTTTGTATTGTTAAAAAAAATCAATTTCCCTATGGAGAAAATGAATACTGTTGTAAACAGATGCAGCCTGGGTGAGCATAGGAGATTTCTTTCAGAAATTGTTTTTTTTAAACTTCTAAACGGCAGTGTAAATATAATAACTGTTCATTTTTACTGCACTTTTCACAATGTATAAACAACAAAGGCCTATATAAACTGCAGTGTGCTCATGAACGTGTATTTGTGCCGTTTATACACTCACTTGCCGGTCATTTTGAGTTCATCCCCGACCGCATGGCCACCGCCGCCACCTGGACTCCCATCATGAGGCGTACCGCCATTCATCTGAAAACCTTCCCCTCCGGCAATAATGTTTTTACTAGAAGCACACACACACAAACTCAGTTTGCTTCCTCGGTTATCAGCTGTCATGTAATTTATCAAATGAACAATCAACAGATTAATTATCCTGTAAGATCAATGATGGCTGGTACCGTTTATCAGCAGACGGGATGGATTTAGGAGGTTCAATCCTGATATCAGGATCCCACTCTCCTGGAGGCAGAACAATGACTTCATCGAGGAACTCGTCAATCCCTGCCAGCAGGTCGCCGCGATCTTTCGCTTTATATGCTATGTCATGAAACACCTGCAGGGGCCGAAATAAAAGTACTCAACTGTGAAAATGCTGTACGCATGCATATAAACACAGGAATAAGAAGCCTTTCACACACACACACCTCATCAGACATGAGTGTGGCGATGGCACGTCCGATCTCCCGGTATGAATTGGCCTTTCCTTTGGGCCCCAGCAGAATAAAAAGGAACCTACAAATACACATAGATGTTGTTATAATCAGGGCTTGACATTAACACATGGATTTCAGCGGTGGCGTGTATATATTATATACATTTTTCAATTGTAGTCTTTAAAAAGATACCGGTATCTGAAATAATAAACTAAGTGCAATGTAGTGTTGTCAAAAATATAGATTTTTCGATACATATCGATGCAGAAGTATCTGAACCGCTTTACTCATTTTCTGCAGAATAGATGCTCCGGATTAATATTGTCGCCGTTACAGGGCTTGAATCTCGTCGTGGGATTGTGCGTATTGCGCATACTTTTACTCATTACTGTAGATGTTGTTCTCTCACCCAAAGTGCAACATAAAGCCGCCTCTCAGTATTACATTAAGTGATTTTTCACAACTTATTGCGCTTAAATACATGTTTAACAGTATAACGGATCCGTCAGGTCTTAAAGTGACAGCAGCCTAATATTCCTGCTGCCAAATTATGAGATAATATTAAAAATAACTATATGGTAGTTTTCCCCATGGTATCGAATGTGCAAAATTGTGGCCAGTAAAAATGCTGAGTGGCCAGAAACACTTTGAAAAAAAAACACTAGCCACAGTGGCTGGTGAGCAAAAAAAGTTAATGTCGAGCCCTGGTTGTAACTATAGCAGCAGATTAATGAATGACATAGCTTGGTTACCGTGTGGGCACAGGAACCTCGGTGAGACCTCCTAACATGACGGACTGCTGAAGACGCACAAACGCCACGAAGGGGGAGTCCAGAAAATCCACCTCGCCGACCAGCACGTTTGACGCCTCCGCATCCCGAGGAATTTTCTTCATGAACTTGTTATTCAACTAGAGGGAAGCAACAAGAAAAACATTTTTTCATTACATTCAGTGTGTGCACGGTTTAATATCGTTGGTTTTTATATACCGGTAGTCCTGAAATTCCCTCTAGGGCTTTTCACACTTGAACTAGTTGACCCTGGGTCAATCTAAACCCTGGGTTAAATGAATCCTGGGTTATCTTGCTTCCCGATGACCAGCTTTGTCTCCGTATCACTGTGATGAATCCGATCTTCAAGCAGATGCAACTGGATGAAATCATTTGAATGACACCAATCCACAATCCACAATCTGACTTGTAATGCAGTCTGACTTTTTCTCCTGATAGAGTTTGGGTTCCTTGCCACTGTCGCCTCTAGTTTGCTTAGTTGGGGACACTTAATATTCAAAAATATTACTGATCTGCCTTCTCTGACACTGTTGTATGAGAACATCACCTTTTTCCGCAGAACTGCTTTATAGCGAAATTGAACTAATTTAATAATTGATGATCTTTACAACGGAATCAACACTGAACTGAACAATGACACTATTGTGAACTCTGTGTGCATCATTGTCCAAATATAGTAAATAAGTGTTAAATACATCTCTATATACACCTTATATCCTTTGAACCATCTTCAGATTACATTATTTCTTTCTTTCACGCATTTGTCAAAAGAAGCGATAAGTCTCTTTATGAGATCATATTTCAGTGGAATATAAAAGTCTGATAAGATTTAAGCCGAGTGGAAAGATACAAGCTCACAACTACATAAACAAAAGCATCTGAGTCATAAAGCACTTCATTAGCAATGAACACTGAGATGACAGACAGCCTGGAACACACACACACACACACACACTATAACACAAAAGAGGCCTTGTGCAATGTTTGCGGTTTGAGTGATTTTAATCTGAGGTTATCAGTATAATTACTGCAGTAGCGTGAATAACACACAACAGGAGTTCTGTGCATCTGACAAGGCATTCACGCTAATCCACAAATATTGACGCAACTGACGACAGGAGCGATGTTTTGTCCTTGTGTGAAAGACAGCCACTGAGTTTCATTGTGCGCTACTGTGTTTGAAGAAAGAGTTTCTTTTGTCCCGTTGCACTCGCTCCTGTCCAACCGATGTCACGCCCAGGGCTGCAGCCTTCCTAACCACACTTCCCACAGGAGAAACATCATCTATCCTGCCTGCACTGAACTCTCGTGGGAGAATCTCACAAATCCTGGTAAGAACACACCCGGGTCACAATTCAATATGAAATACCACTACATTTGAAAGAAAATAAAGCCTGCTTTCAAACCATTAAGACAATATTTTCTTGGCGATGAAGAGCATTTCCCCAATACTCTTATTAGTGTAACGAAAAAAACGACAACAAAACTCAGTACTAACATTATTATTATTATTTAAATATTATTATATTATGTTAAAATAAATATTATATAATATTATAAAAAATAAATGTATATTAATAAATAGCCAAGCATTTATATTTTAATACATACATTTTATATATTATTTTTTATATACATACATATATACTTATCAATTTAAATATTACTATAAGTATTGTTGTTATTTAAAATATTATATTATAAAAATTGAGATTTAAATTATAATATATCTCAATTGAAATATGATTATGTGTACTGTTGTCATTTTAAATATTATATTTTAACATTTTAAATCATTTAAATTTACATTATTATATTATTAAATTGTCCAGCATTCATATATCATGGTAGTAATTGCTGATTTTAATAATAATAAAAAAGATAATCTACTGATCCAAAACATAATTTCTTATTTTTGATTTTGGGGATAAAATATGACCTGGACAATTTCATGACATTCACGCTGGTACTCTCACACTTTACCATCATGTCTGTGATAAGACCCAACAATATTTTCTTGCAGAATTAATCTCTGCTTCTACATGTGAAGAAACTATTCTGACACACACACACACACACACAGACACAGACACAGACACAGACACAGACACAGACACACACACACACACACACACACACACACACACACACACACACACACACACACACACACACACACACACACACACACACACACACACACACACACACACACACACACACACACACACACACACACACACACACACACACACACAGTACCTGGTCTTTCTCAGGCTTGTCTGAGAGATCGTTGAGGCTGTTGGAGGTCAGGTTACGGTGGGCCGTGGTTGGACTACCTGCAGAAGTTGTACAAGGTCAGAGGTCAAACACCTGTCAGCTGCTAAAACGCTAAACACCTTGTGGGAAATACAGACAAATTCTTACAAACAAAGAGGCCAAAGATTTTCAAATACAAGTCATTTTGTACATCTACATCTCAATAGATTCCTTAACTAACCTGTTGGACGGGTTACAGAAAACTAAAACCTCAGTAATTTTTTAATTAAGAGGTTTATTAAGAGATAAGACTTGTGATGACGTAAATATTAAAACAACAGTCATCATACTATTTTTTTTAAATGTATAGAACATTGACTTTTTTGGCATCTTTTACTTTTCCAAAGCGTTCCTAAAATGTATTTAAAGGATTCAATCTAGTCCTTATCTGCAAATTTACAAGACCTGATCTTCAGCAGCAATCTTACAGTGAACCGGACTAACAGCAAATCTAGCATGAATCAGTCTGAATCTTCAGCTAGACTTACAGAGAAGTCCCATGCTGTTGCTTCTATGCATCTGCATTTGCTCGTCAGGTTCAAAGTTGGTAAAGCAAGGCACAGGGTGATCAAGAGGACGCGCTTCACACACACACAGAGAGAGAGAAAGAGAAAAGACAGGGCGCATGCATGTCAATCAAGACAAGAGACAGGGAACAGAGAAAACAAAGCATTAGAACAGAGAAATCAAGTAAAATATGCTTCAAAGCGCTGATTCAGAAATTGAATTTGAGCTTCAAATTGAAATGAAAGTAGACAACATTCACGAAAACCAAATCAGCACCTTCCCCTGAACTGAAGAGAAATGATCACAAGTTTGAAAGGAAGACTAAGAGAATAGAGTTAGAGAAGCTGTGAAACTGCTGCTGCTTTGGAATCTAAGCTATACATATTTATAAATAATATATTTATGCATTATATATATAAAGTAAGAAACAAGCAAGTGAATGAATGCCAATTAATCTTTTTTTTTTTTTTTTTTTTGGTGAGAGTGGTTAATTTCTATGAACAATACGAAGCAAATGATTCCCTAAAATAAAAAGGTGTGTGTGTGAGAAAGTGTTTCAGTGATTGTTTCAGCTCGCCCAACTGTTAACTTGTGCGGTACAACATGTGCGGTACAACATGTGCGGTACATTAAAACCAATAGCATTGCACCACTACTTGGAACAAACACCCTGTTTCTGGAAAAGTTACAATATTATGAAAACATCTGATCTACCGTCACGCTACCGAAGAACGTTGTCAACATTTCTCGACATTTAGACGACACTTCTAGCTCTTTACGCATTAAAGTCAACATAAAACCTTTCACTTTCATACTGAGAAAGTGCATTTTAGTAACCGGATGGAGAAAAGTGCCTCAATAAGATGCACTATATCATTCTGATTCTTGTTCTCATTTTTTCCAGCAGACTTTCAGTGTTTTTTTTAAAACAGGAGATTCCCCGGAGGTTGGAGATTTAGCGGCTCCATGTCAACCTTTCTCACTCGTTGTGAAACGAACCTCAGCCACTCACACACCAGACACGCGTCAGAGTAGCCGGAGCAACTTCTCGCTGTCAAATCTTTCTCGACTGGCGTTCTATTGTTCAATAGTTGTTCAAACAAAGCGTTTCTAAGGATGCTGATTGTTAGTAGGCAGCGGTCTGACTCAGAGATGGTGAACGGGAACATGGTTTGTGTAACATTACTAACACATTATAATCTGTTTGATAGCGTAGTCAAGCAAAAGGCTAATCATGTTAATTACCGTCACGTGTCTGATGTTGTAAGAGCGATACCTAAAAGCATTACCATTCTGATACATCGACTTGTAGACGAACCTGTATAATTCACTTTTCCTAAAAGTTTCTGTTTCAAACATCTTATGGCTGAATTAAACCAGTATTTCCTCTTGCCATTGTGCAGCATTTACTGCAGTAAAGTTGAGCGAGTGAATCAGGAATTCTGAGCGGGTGTGAGTGAGTGGAGGCGGGGCTCATTTACATAATTATGATTCCACGTATACTAAATGAGTCAAGGGTGTAGTTACATTCAAGCTAATGTGAAGAAGAAAAATTATTTCCACAGGAATAAAACGTTTAAATGTGAAATTTTGGTGATCAAAGATGCGTTTTAAGGGATGCGATCATTTTGAACAAAAAAAGGGTTCATAGTGTACCTTTAAGTTAAGTTACTTAAACAGAGAGAAACATGATTAAAATTGATACTAAATCAGATTAAATAAAATACTAAAGTGTTTCAGCAGCAACAACTCTGATACGTTTCTAGTGGTTTCTAGTTCTTCCTGGGAGGGTTTGAGGTTTAATTGCTGTGAAAATCATTTGATTACTTGACATTTTGAAACATCAAAGGATTTGCAGTTTTGCACTGTGCCACATCTGTTAGAAAACATCTGCACAGTTATGAATGCAACATTTGTAAAATGTGAGAGACGTGCGGATGGATTGATCAGATACTGTGGATGCTGACGGTGAAAGTGAGAGGAGAGATGTGGAAACCGATAGAGTGTAAGCGAGAGGTTTAATGTGGCAGCTGTGTTACCGTTCTCCTGGTTGGTGAACAGACGACTCGCGCTCGACACGCTTTTTCCAATGTCTGCCAGCGAACGCAGGTTGGACTTCTTGGTCTGGTGGCGATGTTTCCGTAGCAAAGTGTACATGACCATCTCCTTCAGGTCGGCCTTTAGCTGCCCGTTCTCGATCTGACTGTCAGTGATCATTTCTGAAAGACAGAGACAGATTTTCATCAAGCATATACTGGTGCTTTAAAGAACCCAGGAACCAAAACACGAATCTGAAGGACTTCTGTAACCTCTTAAAGGAACACGCCGACTTTTTGGGACTTTGGCTTATTCACCGTATCCCCCAGAGTTAGATGAGTCTATACACATACCCTTCTCATCTCCGTGCGTGCCGTAACTCTGTCTGACGCACCCACCGCTAGCCTAGCTTAGCACAAAGACTGGAGGTAAATGGCTCCAGCTAGCATACTGCTCCCAACAAGTGACATTGTGATTTGTATAGTCACAGAGTGTACAAACAACAAGATCACATGAGACACGGCCATCTTCTAACCGTATACATACTGGGAACTATATTCTCAGAAGGCGAAGCACAGCTACTTCTGCGGAGTGATTTGCAGAGAGTTCGCTCAGTGTTGCGCTAATCACACCGCCCAAGTAGCTGTGCTTCGCCTTCTGAGAATATAGTTCCCAGTTTGTATACGGTTAGAAGATGGCTGTGTCTCATGTGACCTTGTTATTTGTACACGCTGTGACTATACAAATCACAACATGTAAATAGGAAAATGTTGCCGTTATTTTGTCACTTGTTGGGAGCCGTATGCTAGCTGGAGCCATTTACCTCCAGTCTTTGTGCTAAGCTAGGCTAGCGGTGGGTGCGTCAGACAGAATTACAGCACGCACAGAGATGAGAAGGGTATGTATGGACTTATCTAACTCTGGGGGATACTGTGAAGAAGCTAAAGTCCCAAAAAGTCGGCATGTTCCTTTAAGAACCATATAACAATTCAAGAACTTTACAAAGCCGAAATGAAAATTGAAGTTCGGTTTTACCAACGATCTGCTGAAGTGAGTTTGCCTCCATTTCCAGCATGATGGTTCCTTTCTCGATGCAGTTTTTCAGCTGGAAGAGCGAGTGAAGAGACAGAGTGGCCACATGGGGTTTACTCCACCGTTCTCCACCCTTCTCCACCTTCTCCTCAAACTTTATCCATCTGAGAAAAACAGAAAACACACTATTGTTTAGATAACAGCTAAATCACATTTAGGGCACTGTGACCTTGTACAGTGTGACATTATTCCAGGTACTTATTAAAATACCACGATAATAATAAAATTCGGGACATTAATCACAATATCAGGTTTTTTCAGCATGACATTTAACATCATAATACCATTTATTATTGGTCATGCAGATTGATCATACACGTGTTTTACCACGGTACATGTAAACATAAATCTGTGTGTGTGTGTGTGTGTGTGTACATGTTTTTCTATCCCAGTGAGGACTTCTGATTCAAAGTTTTTTTTAGTTAGATTTATTTGTTTTTTAAATGAATAATTTTATTTGTCAAGGATGTACAAAAGTGACAGTAAAGACATAAATAGTTTTACAAAAGATCAAATAAATTCTGTTCTTTTGAACTTTCTATTTATCAAAGAATTTGTATTCATCAAGAAACTGATTTCTGAAGTATCACTGACACTGAAGACAGGAGAAATGCTGAAAAATCTGATTTGAATCACAGGAATAAATTACATTTCAAAATATACTCAAATAAAAGTTATTTTAAATTGTACAAATATTTCACAATATTAATGTTTTTACGGTATGTTTAATCAGTGCAGCCTTGGTGAGCAGAAGAGACTTATACTCTTTGAGACCGGTATATTAATAAGGCAATCATTCAATATCATGCTTTTACCATCACTGTTTGCAAGGACATATTATTATTATTATTTATACTTACTGTAGGAACATATAATTTATATTTCTGTTGGTTTAAGCTTATACCATTTGGCAAAACAGAAAGACAGAGATAGATAGCTGCGTAACTCTAGCTTTCTGCTGACTAACTGAAAGCTTTTTGATGTAAAATAAGAATCAAAATGATTCAAAGCTTCTTAAAGCTCTTCTGTCCCTGTTATCAGCTTACCCATGTGTGCTTGAGCGAATATCTGTCTTAGAGAAACGATACCCAACCACACACAGATATCCTTTAGAGCCCTGTAATCTTGTGCAGAGAGGCTGGTGAGCTGAGTTTAGCCAAGCGTGGGTATGATATCCGAGACAAAAGTGATACACACACACACACACACATTGCGGCGTGCTGTTTTGATATGTTACCTGAGACACAGGTAAACCCAGAAACCCATGAGAACTCTGTGAACTCTTTCCTGGGTTTGTGCATCCATCCATCAA
>NC_136892.1:28548727-28578727 GCF_949152265.1 Phoxinus phoxinus
AGTACGTGTGACTTTATTTCCTGGAGAAACAGAAATAGATAGTGTTGCGAAAGCAAAGCAGACTGAGCCCGAACTGACCCCTCTTTGAGATTTCAATCTGAATTTCACAGGGAAGTTGCCTTGAGATGCAAAGCACAAAATGAATGCATGAGGGAAATGCATGAGGATGCCCGTGTCAGCATTTCTCATAACCACACTGTTGCATACGTTGTAATGTGAAAGGTGCACCACACCTTTTCTAAACGTGTACACATTTCAATTACAAAGACTCAATTCTCTGCACAGGCAAGGCCTTTTTTAAAGGTAAAACTAGACAAAACAAACAGTTTAAGAAGAGACTTTAGGGACAGCGATGAGATCAGGGAGTTAGGGAAGTCAGCGCATGGCGAAATCTCTCGTTTGCATTGCAACAGGACTGGATATTTAGATTCAAAGTCTGCAATGGGACATACCAAGTGTTTTTACATGTGTATCAGTTCAATAATACAACATCAACCTGTAATATATAATATATTACAATAATACCAATAATACAACAACTTATGCTAAATACAAAATTATATATATATATATATATATATATATATATATATATATATATATATATATATATTATATTATATATATATACACACACACATACACACTAAACATTATATATATATATATATATATTTTTTTTTTTTTTCTTTGATAAAAATCAGAAATGGTTCTTGAGGAGCAAATCTTGCAAATCTTGTTCTGAAGGATAATTTGACGCTGAAGACTGGATAATGATGCTTTGCATCACAGGAATAAATTACATTTTCAGATCTATCCAAACAGAAAACAGTTTAAATTCTAAAAGTATTTCATAATATTATTGATTTAACTGTATTTTTGTTCCAATAAATGCAGCTTTGGTGAGCATAAGAGACTTCTTTCGAAAACAATGAAGCACTAAACATTAGTGTGTGTGTGTGTGTGTGTGTGTGTGTGTGTGTGTGTGTGTGTGTGTGTGTGTGTGTGTGTGTGTGTGTGTGTGTGTGTGTGTGTGTGAGAGAGAGATAGAGATAGTTTTAATAACACATTCTCTCCTTCTCTCTCTCTCTTACACACACACACACAAATCATGTCATGCATGACTAATATAGCTAGTTATTTTAGTCGATAAAGTTTTAAATATGGATATTTTTCTTACACGAACACATCGCTTCACTTCAGAAGGCCTTTATTAACCCCTCAGAGCCGTGTGGAGCACTTTAAACATGGATGGATGCACTTTTATGGACTTCAAAACAGAAACGTCCATTCACTGCCATTATAAAGCTTGGAAGAGCCAGGGCATTTTATAATATAACTCTGATTGTATTCGTCTGACAGAGGAATGTCCTAGGATGGCTTGAGGGTGAGTAAATCATGGGCTAATTTTCATTTTTGAGAGCACATATCGAAGGTTTTTTAGCACTGCCTTTCTTTTTCTGTGTAGTTCAGCGCATTTAGAGCATGCTATGTTAAGCTATGCTAAGCTAAACTAGTCAAAGCAGGAGGATTGTTCTCCTCCTCCCTCAGTGGCCTGACACAGCCCCTCCGGAGTAAATAAGGCCATGGTGTACATAACAGAGAGAGGGGAAGAACATCCCTTCGGCCCATGCCTGGCTCCATGCCTCCTAACCTGAGCTAAAAGTTAACACCTCTTACCACAAGCGGCTAGAATTACCCATTACACACTAGCATATACTCACCACTGAAACTAGCGGTATTGTTGCAATCAGCTGACCACTAATGCTAAACCCAGCCACAAATCCAGGCCATGAGAAGCCGGACAAACTATTTGTGCGAGAAATGTGTTTGTTAGTTTAACCCAGTGACTTACTGTAAGTAATGACTGTGTGAAACGTGTGATTTCTGCACTCTCACACGATCTACAGTCGAGGGAGCGATGGAGAGGCAGAGCGGGTTCACAGAGGATAAGCGCAGATAAAGGTGACTATGCACTTGTTTAGCTTGATGCTTTGCCTTTTCAGCCATGCCACTGATTAGGAGAGATTAGCACACACAAAGACCTTTAACTAAGGAGCGCTTTATCTCGTTCTCTCTCTCCGTCGCTCTCTGATTCTCCAGAACATCAAGAATTGCTCTGGGATAATCTGTCAAATAGTTTTTCTTCTAAGACATTAAGAACGACTTGTAGAAATGTGCTTTGGTTTAGTGAAACACAAAAGGAGATGTCTGAGCTGCTCTTTTCCTTGTAAGAAAAATGGTGACTATACTGCCAAAATCCCCCCCAAAAAAAGTACTATAAAAAATATATTAAAAGTAGTCAATAAGACTTCCGAAGTCATTGTATACTAGTCATGTGACGTGCGCATGTGACATTTCTGCCTAACTTTCACTGGTGGAACAAATGAGATCCACACTTAAAAAAGTAAAAACCTTCCTACAAACCAAATACCAGCAACTAAGTCGCTTTAGGGCGAGTCATTTCACTCGGCGCCCGTCTTTGAAACACCCCTCGGGCAGCTATTTCAGTCATTCAAGTACAGCTGCTATCTCTAAGAATGAGGAAATATCAAATACTCTAAAGCTGTTCACCAAGCTTATGAATAAATTTCATATTTGAAATGTTTTTTTTTTGTTTTTACATGTTCGAAATAAAGCTTTTCATTCATTCATTCAAATCTGACAACAACTGTCTCATAAATTCAGTTTCTGAATGTTCAAATCATAAAAAAAAAAAAAAATTTAAGACACGACTGACTGCGTCTGAAATCGCACACTCTCTTGAGTAGGTACTTATTTTGAATACGTAATTACTAAATAGTATGTTCTATATAGTATGAATGCGTGTTGTATGAATGAACGTAATCTGGACGTACTACATTTGCCATGTTGTCATTGTCATGTGACCTACCAGCGTCAGTTGCCTCGCTTCACCTCCATTCATAAATCCTATTTATCCATAAATCTATTATGGATGTCTATAAGTGTTTATCGTTTGCACACTTCAGTAGTAGGTCACTTTTTGCCTAATCTTTTATGAATACTGTGAATCTTCTTTTGTCACATACTGTTTTAGGCCTATATATAGTAGGGTAGCGTGCGATTTCGGATGCAGCCGCAGTTTCTAAAGCAAGCAGAGCTTCTAACTGCTGCAGGGATGCGGTGAAATCAATCAAAACTAACTTTAGCTGGACAATAACTGTATTCTAGAGCTGCTGTAGAGCCAAAACGATCTCTGTTACTTTCATTTCCTATTTATTATCACTGTAAAGCTGATTTGAAACATTGTTAAAAGCGCTATATAAATGAAGGTGACTTGACTTTAACAATTGCAAATTGGCTTTTTTATTTAAAAGGCGGGACTTATTGTGCGTTGCACTTTCTCCCATTCGTAGTAATATCAGTGCGCCGTCTTTGTACGTCTTACAAGTCTAAGGCCGTGTCACTTACTGAGTGGCTTGAGGATGCTGGAGGAGGGGTCATCTGCATTATCTGTGTCCGATTTGTCGCTCACGTTTTCCGTCACACGTTCCCTCCTCTCTTTGTGATTGGATCGTCGTCTGTGTCGCCGGCGGCGACGGTAACTCTTAGGCACGTGAACGCCAACGTAGACTGTGTGATGACCTACACACAGGCACAAGGCATGGTGAGATTACAGGATTACAAACAAACACACACATACACACACTTACAAAGACAGATACATACATGTCAGAGTGACAGGTTAGAAATTAAAGCCTAAAATAGATGCACAGATAACCCGATAAAGAATAATGACATGTATGTATGCCTGCTGTCAATGACTGTAGCCTACTGTCAATGTATAATCGATTTGATGGAAGCCAAAAACTTTGGGAGAAAATCTGCGGAATTTTGCAATATGGATTTCAACATGGAAGATTGTGTTAATTACAGTTTGAAAAATAAGTTAATTGAGTTTTTACAGCATTAAAGCAAAAAAGCAACCGCATAAGACATTTATTTTCAATGAGAGTCGGTCATTTCCAATGCTCAAGTTCAACTTTATGCAAACAATAATGACACAATGTGATGTTATCATTGTTATCTTTAACTATGAGAGTACAAATCGTTTTAATTTATTGAAATAAAGCTGAAATAAAATATTAAATGGAATAATAAAAACTTTAACTTAAAAAAAAAACTCTGCCTTGGAAACTAACTGAAATAAATAAGTCCTAAAATCATTCAAATAAAAATGAAATAAAAATAACTTAAAGCTAAATAGAAATATTATTAATATAATTCATATTACAAATAATTTTAATATAATTCTTATAAAAAATAATTAATATTAAAAACTAAAACTATTAAAAATGACAAAAATAACACAATTATTATTTTTTTTTAATAAAATATGAATATTATATACTGTAAAAGTATATAAATAAGAGTAAAACAACACTGATGTGATGATGACCAATAGTATCACATTGTAATTCACTTCCTTAAGTGTTTGCACGAGTGAAACAAAAAACAGAAACAAAAAAATCATTTCAGAGTTAAAATTTGACAACATTTCTTTTCTTTGGAAGAACATGTACTGATGAATCATTCACAATGAGACCAGGAACATGTGTAAGAAGGTAAATCAATCTCACTGTGTTGGCATGCATGTGTGTGTTTTTTCTGAGGGAAAAACTGACTCGTATCTCTAGTCAGATTATAGATAAATGGCAACAACTTCCTGTACAGCTGATCGGGCAGGAAATGGTAAAACATCTCCAGGAAGTGGATGTAAAAACAGAAAGCACACACACTTAGATGAACACACACTCACAGAACAATATAAGGACTAATTGCTCATCAACAGTCATGCTTCAGTCATCCTTCATTCATTTCAGGTTTGACCTTAAACAAAACAAATACGCCCACCAGATGTTATCTGATAGAGCACTAGTGTGTGTGTGTGTGTGTGTGTGTGTGTGTGTGTGTGTGTGTGTGTGTGTGTGTGTGTGTATGTGTGTGTGTGTGTGTGTGTGTGTCCATCATGTGAAAGTCCAAAGTTCAGGGATGACCAGAGAGAGAGAGAGAAAAAAACAAATATAGAAAGAGCATGTGTGTGTGAAATGCTCATGTTTGCGAATGTGTTTGATCTGCTTTTGATGTGAAGATATTTTTAGATGTCTAAACCTGTAATACTTTATACATTCCTCAACTGAGAGGGGAATTCAGTCCGAGTGAACTGTGCCGAGTCAATTATTTGTAAGCTGCAAACATGGGCAAAACTGGGGCTGCAAATTTGAATATGGCCCACAGTGTCAGTATTCTACTCATTAAACACATTCAAATTATTCTACGATGAGCTACATTTGCATGGAAAGAGGCATGACAATAATTTATTTGAATCCCAGAAAAAAAAAATGGGAGTAATTTTTGAAATATTTAATCAATAAAATATAATATAATAAATATATAATATAATAAATATATATATGTGTGTGTGTGTGTGTGTGTGTGTGTTTTTTTTGAGTGTGTGTGTGTCTGTGCGTGTGTGTGTGTGTGTGTGTTTTTAGTGTGTGTGTGTGTGTGTGTGAGTGTTTTTGAGTGTGTGTGTGTGTGTGAGTGTGTTTTTGAGTGTGTGTGTGTGTGTGTTTTTGAGTGTTTTTTTGTGTTTTTTTGTGTGTTTTTGAGTGTGTGTGTGGGTTTTTTCTTTTTGTGTGTGTGTGTGTGTGTGTGTGTGTATTTTTATTGTGTGTATTAAGATTCACTCATAATCCTCTCCTGCCCTTAAACACAAATTACTACCAATGCAAGAATAAAAAAAATAATAATAAAAACAGCTGGCCCTCGACAGAGAGTGAGACTGGAGTGAGTGAAAGTGAGCGTGAAACTCAATCCACAGTACCTAAGAGTCTTAGGGATCTGCAGTCGTCAGGAGATCGTATATCCCACAATATATTTAAGTGTGTGTGTGTGTGTGTGTGTGTGTGTGTGTGTGTGTGTGTGTGTGTGTGTGTGTGTGTGTGTGTGTGTGTGTGTGTGTGTGTGTGTGTGTGTGTTTCGTACCCTCAACCTCCTCGTCACACACGTTTTTGATGTAAGACGCTCCCCTGTCCACTATGGCTTCATCCTCCATTCTGCAAAAGAAAAACCATAGACAGTCAAATACAAAGAAACTATAACCCAGAATATATCAAGAAAGAGTAAACATGTTTAATCTCGCGCTGCACGCGCACGTTTCTCAGAACATTTTTTTTTAAGGAGTTCACTCACTTGTGCTTTAACCTTTCCCTTTTACCTTTACTTGTTTATCAGGCGTGGAAACCAAAACCAACCAGTCTGGTTGTGATTCAAGTCATCACACGTCTTTCACTGAGGATTGGATGCATTGGATGACTTAAGGGTGACTTGAAACAATAGGAAACCACATAGAACTCAAATTAATTTAGCAACAATAGCATATAGCAACGCCCTGGCAACTACCCATAATATCCTTGTGTGGAGGTGGAAAATGTTGCATGCATGTATGAAAACAGTTGCTTTTCAACGCCAACGCCATCATTCATATAAATGTGTATCAAGTGACGAGGAAGCCTTTGAGGCTGAAATTCAGATCTGGTTATGGCTGTTTAGTTTCCGACACGCTCTGTAAGCGATAGACCAATCACAACAGACTGGACCATCTGACCAATCAGAGCAGAGCAGAGTAGACCAATCCCAACAGACTGGACCATCTGACCAATCAGAGCAGAGTAGACCAATCACAACAGACTGGACCATCTGACCAATCAGAGCAGAGTAGACCAATCACAACAGACTGGACCATCTGACCAATCAGAGCAGAGCAGAGTAGACCAATCCCAACAGACTGGACCATCTGACCAATCAGAGCAGAGTAGACCAATCACAACAGACTGGACCATCTGACCAATCAGAGCAGAGCAGAGTAGACCAATCCCAACAGACTGGACCATCTGACCAATCAGAGCAGAGTAGACCAATCCCAACAGACTGGACCATCTGACCAATCAGAGCAGAGTAGACCAATCACAACAGACTGGACCATCTGACCAATCAGAGCAGAGTGCTCTCAGAAAGAAGGGGTTTAGAGAGCCAGAATCCTTTATCGAGTCGTTTTAGACACTGTGAAAAAGAGCTGATGCTACAATGCATATTGTGAGAAAATGAATGTTTTTTAGTTTTGTTTTTACCTTGAATGCAGGTAAACCTATTGTTGGAGACCGCCAAAACAAAACGGGACATTTAAACTAGTATAATGGGGCACTTTAAAAAACGTACTAACTCCAAATATTTGAACAGTAGTGTATATAATATAGGCCGGACAAGATTTTTACTTTAAAAACAACTAGCGAGAAGAACAACTGTTTACTTTGATACATATTCTCACTTCCTTTATTCCGTTATTTTAGTTTCTCTCAAACACTTGTATCCATGACGACAGTGATGTTTAGATTCACAGCTGGTCGCTGTCTTCTTTATACATTTATATCTCTTCATTTCTTACACTCTGTTATACAATCATTTCATTGAAGCATGTATTATCCATCCTCGCTTACGGAGAAGATTTCAGTATAGATCTCATTTATCCCTCCGGTCACTCTTTACTTAATTTCCTGTTCTTTAGAATGACGAGCAAAGCCCAGGTGGTCATGTAACCCGGTTAGATGAGCTATGTTATCTTGAGATTACTATACGTTAAACATGAGCCGAATGTACTGTAATCTCGGTGTTTATAATCACCCCTCACACACCCAGACTGCCACATGCACATGAACTGATGGATCAGCGTTTGACAATCGGATTTCTGGCAGCGCATCAACTCTCTGCATCTCCAACTAAATAAAGTTTATTCATCCCTAGCGGAAAACACAAGCGGGGAAAAGAATGTGAGATGTATTTAACAGATGTTCATTAAGTGGTACAATATAAGTACTGCGAATCTCTCAAAACATTCCTGGTCATATTTCACCCGTAAAAGAAACAATTATGATATTACTCATATATAGCCTACACACATATTTTTAGAATATTTCTGCATTGTGATTAGGACTGTAAACGATTAATCGCAATGAATCGAATCCTGAAAAAAAAGTTTGTGTTTACATAATATATGTGTGTGTATTGTGTATAATTATTTTGTATATATAAATACACACACATGCATGTATATATTTAAGAAAAATGTGTTATTTATATATAAAATAGTTCTATTTATATATAAATCATATAAAAATATATTTGCAGTATATAAATGCAAATATATACATGCATGTGTGTGTATTTATATACAAAATAACTATACACACACATATATTATGTAAACACAAACTTTTATTTTGGATTCGATTAATCGTTTACAGCCCTAATTGTGATATAATAATTATGAATATTTATGAACACACACAAATGATTATTATTAATTTTATAGCAATATATTTAGTTAATATTAATTGTATTGCCTTTAATTTATATATATATTTCTGTCAAAAAAAATCGGGGGTAAAAAATAAAAAATAAATCATTTAATGTTTTGTATTATAATAACTGATATATATATATATATATATATATATATATATATATATATATATATATATATGATTAAAAAACAGTAATATTGCAAAATATTATTACAATAAAAAACAACAACATTTTAATATGCTTTAAAATGTAATTTATTTCTGCATCTTTAATGCAAAGTTGTATTTTCAGCATCATTACTCCTGTCTTGTCACATGACCCTTCAGAAAGCATTATAATATGCGGATTTGATACTCGGCTGAACCTTGATATATATATAATATTCATTGTATGGTTATATTTATAATACAATACAATAAATATAGATTGTATCGTTTTATGCTGATAAAAATCTTTAAATGTGTGATTTGAGAATCACATTCAGAATAATGAAAAATGACGACTTATGACGATCTAAACCATCTCAATGCATTTTTATTATTTAAAATAATAATAAATGTGCTAAACAGTCACAATGAAGAAAAAAAAGTTCAAATAGGTCTTATGCTCTTTATGAAAATGCTGGGGGAGAAATATGACATATAGACCTACAAACTACAATCACAAAATCTGTTACCTATGGAGAGACTGATCAAACACACCGATGGATTTGTTTATTACGGTTTATGATATGAAAAACCATGAGTCCCGGGCAGAGGAATGTCTTGAAGCTAAAGTAAATACAAGCAATAAAGGTGCGTAACTGACTGACGCACGAGCTCCCAGCAGCCCTAGCGCCATGTTTACCTATTCACAATCATAAACCACACTGATAGCGACGAGGAACATTATCTCCTGCCAATTACACACAAGATCTCGAACCCGGCGCGGTTTACAGAAGCGATCAATCAAACGGCCAACAAGGTGTTGTCTATAAGATACAAACGCTTCCTGGGGTCAAAGGTCATGTTGAATCTGACACCTGAGGGTGGGGAAGTGGTTTATTAGGTGCTTGAGACAGTCATTGAATATAGTCCTTGAGTTAAACTTGAGTTGTGACATGTCTATTAAGTTGTAAATCTAGATACTAATACACAAAACAAGCACAGTTTGGCTCTCGTAGCGAACTCTCATAGCCACGTAAGCAAAGAAAGAGTGAAAAAACTGAAGAATAGCAACATCATTGTGTAAGTGGGATTTCAACAGAGCTTTTAATAAGACCTTCTGATCTTTAAATCCTTCTCATATGCTCTAATTCCTCAAATGTAGCGGCTTCTGTGGGAACGGCACTTTGTTTCGGTTTAATCCGGTTTAAACTACTTGCCAATTTGTTTTTTGTTGTTTACAATTAACTTCATGATCCAAGCAAACAAGTCATTTCAAAAGTAACAGGATTGTTTGCCAGATATGCAACTACGCATTAGTCCAGCATTTATATTTAGCTTTTAGCATTTAACATGAGACCAGATCATGACCCTCAGAGAAAAATATAAACATCTTGAGAAATCACCGAGGTAAATTCAAATGAATCATTTAACTGAATCAGTTCTGATGAGGTTCACATATTAAATTGATCAAAAGTGACAGTAAATACATTTATAATGTTACAAAAGGCTTCTTCAAATAAATACTGTTCTTTTGACCTTTCTATTTATCAAGGAATTCTTCGGAAAAATGTGTTTCCAACATTGATCATCAGAAATGTTTCTTGAGCATCAAATCAGAAAAAAGATGCAAATGAAATAAACAGTTTAGCCTACTAATAATAATAGCATACTATACAAAAATGTAATTAAGTAATCAAATGTAATAAAACTCTGTATAGTCTTCACCATTTACATAAATACTTATTAAAGTTACTAAAGTTGTTCAGTGAAGAGCAGTGAACGATTCTCTTGTTGTTGTTTGATTCACATTAAATGACACAGACAACCGCAGGTTTATTAGGCTGCTGTCACTTTAAGACCAAAAGCACATATCTAATATACTGACAAGCATTCGATTACTTTCCCAAATGTTTACGTAACAGCGACTGCATTTAAGTGAAAACTCGCCAAGACGAGCATCTTGACACATTTTTTGTGTGTATTTGTGTGTTCGAGCGCACGCGCACAGAAAGACGTCTGGGGTAAAGCGTCTCTTTCGCAGCTCAAAGCGCTTTTAACTCTTCAGCTTTGATCACATGCAGCATTAAATTACATTTTAAAATATATTCAACTACAAAACATTCAATTAAATCTCTGATGTCCCCAGAGTGTGTATGTGAAGTTTTAGCTCAAAATACCCCACAGATATTATCATGTTAAAGTTGTCACTTTTTGAGGGTGAGCAAAAAAGCACCGTTTTCGTGTCTGTCCCTTTAAATGCAAATGAGCTGCTGCTCCCTTTCAAGAAGAGGGCGGAGCTTCAACAGCTCTTGTTCTTTTACCTCACACACACACATGCACTGGAAATTTCAAAAACTTTTAGCCTTTTATGTTCAAACCGAAGTCAGAAAGATGGAGAGTCTCAAGAAGAAGTGACAATATGCAGACAACATTTCTGAATGGTTAGTTTGTGAATTTATGTAGCTGATGTGGAGTTATCTTCTAGTCATTGATTAGCATATTCTGTCATGATAATCTATAAATCGTGTTCAGGGGGCGGGGTTTACGTATTTTAGGTTGGTGATGTCACTAACCCGGGAGGAATGTCGTGTAGTCCCTACCAGCCGTTTGTTGTAGTCCTTAAAAAACTTTCTTTGCTTTGAACTTTGAGCGTTGTAACTGTAATGTTGCTCAAACAGCAACATTACACACTAACTAAAGTTAGAAAAGTGAAATCATACTCAACCACCCCTTTAAACTTTTGAACTTTGTCCCACAGAAGAAAAAAGTCAAACAGGTCTGACATGAGTGCGCGTAAATGACAGAATTTTTATTTTTTGGGTGAACGATCCAAATTAAACATGAACTCATGCGGTTGAGGAATAATCCCATGTCATTCCCGGCCGCCATTGATTGGCCATATAAGTTCTTAGCAGTTAGTTTAGCTTAGCCCGCGTGTTAAGCTAGAGTTTAGTAGCGTCTGTTTGAGGCATTTGGAGTAGCAGATGGTGTGACAGTCAGTCAGGCCGGCCGAATGGTGTAGATTTCTGTAAATCCTGAGCAGAGCCAGTTAATCATTACGACTGACAGGACTCACAGCGGAGACCAAACCAGCACCTGACACTCTCTTGGTGGCCAGACCTGATCTAAACAATCAATAATATCATCCTAAATCAATCAAACAAGTGCAGACCGATGTGTCTTGAGCAGCACATCATCATATTATAATGATTTCTGAAGGATCATGTGAAGACTGGAGTAATGATGCTGAAAATTCAGCTTTGATCACAGTAAATAAGCTTTTAAAATGCATTCAAATATAGAAAACCGTTATTTTAGATACTAATATTTCACAATATTACTGTTTTTTTCTGATACACGAGAGACACCTGTCTGTCTGGAAATTTATAAAGCACCGGGCTGATAAAATGAGCACTTTTGAGGAAGAATTACTCACTGGATTTGCCAAAGATGACCAGATTAATGTCATCAAATCTTTGTTTAGTTTGAGACGCTTAGCAAGTAAACTGAACTGTAATTTCCACTTTGCTTTCTGTCAATAATTTAAGAAATATATATATATGTGAATATATGGGAAATAATTTGCATTTATTACTTAGTAGAGATTATTAAATTGAATACATTATTTATTCATCTTTGTTGACGGTAAAATACACTTGTTCGTTGTTAGTTTACTGTTAGCTCATGTCCATGAAATAATATTAACGGTACAACTTTTGATTTTAACCATGAATTGAATGTTAAAATTAAACATTAACTAAGATTTTAGAAGTATTTTTTTATTAATAGGTCATGTTTACATATTAACAAATGTTAATTTGTTAACTAGTTAACAAATTAAATTATATAGAGTGCAACAGTCGAACCCGGAAGTAAAAAAAATGATTTTTAATGGTAACTTATAAAGATTTAAAGACAGCTCTACTGTGAGCTATGAGGTTGTAAATTGATGGTATTTGCTTTATTTGAAGGCATCAGCCGACATTATTTCAACTTCATTTAAAATAATCAGTGGAATTCTCGGTTAAAAACTACATTGACGCTGTACAATTCCACCAATCAAAGTCAAAATGTCAAATAAGATCTTTTTAGCTCCGCCCACTCCCATGAAGCTCTGCGAATGTAATCGAGTCGGTCTACCTAAAATTATTAAATATTTGCATTATATATATAGTTTTATATTTCTCCATCGTTTTGATGCTGTTTGCAAAGCTTCATGGGATTGTAGAATCCCTATGGGAGAAATGATCGGAAAAAACAGTTCCAGAACCAAAGCCGCTTAAAAAGTGGCATATTGTAAAGTGTCACAAGAATAAAACATGTGGTTGGTCACTTTATCAATCAAATGTCCTCTTCCTGTCTAAATGGGCAGTTTTTGAGCAAAGCCTTGATGTGACACTAGATGACGAGCATAAACCAGCCTGGACTAACAGAGACATTCATGCTGGTCTACGCCGGCTTCAGGACGTCTGTGAGTTCCTGAAAAAACTGCAGCAACTGAAACACGGAGAAACTTTGTTAAGCTTCACTTCCCTAAAAAAAAAAAAAGTAGTTTGACTCCTCACAGAATGAAATACATCCACATTGATTGAACACCTATACAGGAGACCAGGGTGTGCTGAGAGTCTGACGTCTCCATCTTCGGTCATCTACACCTCTTTTCCTCATTCCACGTGTAATCTCTCTTCCTGTCCGTCCTATACTGCCATTCTTTCCTTTTCGTACAAGGCTTCCTTTGTTTTCTACAGAACTTTTTCTGTCTTCTGTCTCTTCCTCATGCTCTCTCCATTGTATTTTCTCTCTCTTTCTGTTCCTCTTTTTAGTCTACATCTCCTGCACACTGACAGACGGGATCAGGATGCAAGGATCTATAGGAATTAACCCTTGCTTTCACAACTTACACAACACAGTAGTCCAATCACAAACAAATTATTACAAAGTTGCCAAATTAAACTAATAAAAAGTGTTCTATAGCAAGAAACAATAGATTTCCTTTTAGAAGTCATTTGTTTTAGGTAGATATAAAACATTGAAATTTCTTTAAAATTACATTTAGAAATAAAAAATTTAAAAATCATTTTAAAGAAACACTTTACTTAACCTCCTGAAATTGAATGAAATGTCCAATTTAAACTGTCATAAATCTTGAAAGCCTTGAAACACATACTTCAGTTTGGTCGCTTTTTAAAGATGACACTTGGTAGATTATTAAGTGAAAAAAAAAACAAAAAAAAAAACGTTATAGAAGTTTATTATAAAAAAATAAAATAAAAATGCTCAAAAACATTTTTTCATTTAATATGAAATACATATTTTCCAAAACATGTTTTGCTGTAAAACTATGAAAAATCAAAGCCAAAACTTCAAACAAGTTGTGCTCCAAATTTGAGGTTGATATCTCTAATAGATATCTCTTGATATATCTTATATATGATATAGTTTTCAGTAAGATTTTGTTTGGGCGCAGTACCAACCGTTTCCACTAATTGAAATTCGCTTCCCGTTCGTTTCCAATGCGGCCATTTTAGAAAAATACAAGTTTGACTTTTTTTTCAGGATTATTTAACCTTTTCGGATTATGTCCATGATCTTTTTGTGTTCACATGGCAAGTGCCAAAAACTTTACCAAGTTTCGATGACGTAAAAAAAAAGAAATCGAAATAATCCACAACATACAACTTTTTCATCAAAAATGACTGAAGAGCACCAGAGGGTTAAAGCCTTTATAAATAATGTATTAATTATGCCTTGTAGAGAACCTTATAAATAATATATTAATCATGCCTTGTAAAGAACCTTATAATGCATTGTATGGTCTCGTATGATAACTGTACCCCGTTATCCAATACTCAGCATTGTTGAACCTTTAGAAAGTATAAGGCATTAAAACACAAAGCAAACGAAAAGCACATTTCAGATGTAACAAGTAATCTGAATATTATAATGCTCGTTAACTTTGGTTACAATTTATTTAAGAAAAGATATAATGCATTATAACATACATTATGAATACCTTTATAATACATTATACATAACGTATAAGTAAAATATTTCTTTAAAATTAAATTTACAAATAAAATTCAGATTTTTAAAAAAAATTTAACATTCATATAAAAACAGAAATTTCTTTAAAACGCTAAAAAAATAAAACTAGATTTTAATTCTAAATGTGACTCAAATTTATGGCTGAAAGAAATAATCTCTTATATCGTCTGACGTCTGATACATAATTTGGTTGATTCTAAGTATAAAACATCAATAAACTGAAGTAAATCTCGTTCTGTCACACAGTGGCGTGATGGCAAAGTTAATTTAGAAACTAGGTCAACACTTGTTTAGCATAATGCAAAAAAATGTATGTTAATGTTATGAATGATTATACATGTGCTACTGAAGATTATACAGCATCAAATTACAGAAGTTCAAACATTTATTTAGGGGTAATAAAAGAGTGACATTCCCTGATCTAACATATAAATTAAACAATAAGATGCTTTTACGATATTTGAGTCACCTAGCACAGAAACTCTGGAATAACCAGTAATTACCACACACACTTCAGCACTTGTCACTTAGACATCAGTCAGTGAATATTTGTGAGACAAGCCTAAACACACTGTGACCACAGCAGTCAAACAGTGATATGAACTTCCAAACGCCTAACACACACGTCCCGAAGAGACCGCAGGATCCCAACAACATCCCTAATCGTGTGACACGTTTAACTGGCAAAGAGGTGATTTTTAGGACAGGAACTAATCCAAGACATCGAGACAATCAGGAGTTAAACAGAATGACAAGTCAATGATTTAAAGTCAACATGAAACCGTAATCGCAACCTATTGTTATTTCCAAGCGCAACAGGATATTAAATGAGAAAAAAATGTGACTTATTTTTAATAAGACTTGATTGGCTGAACTGGTAAAAAAAAATGTCCACGTACACGTACAGTCTCCCAATGGTAATGCTTCTGTTACAAATCATTTTTTGTTATTATTGCCGTGTAATATGCAAGTAATAAGTAATAAAAATAAGAATAAAAGTTTTTCGATGTGTCTGTGTGTGTATATATATACATAAATAATAGTTATCAATTTATTTATTTTTTATTTTGTTATGTGCATATGCGTGTGCGTGTGTCGTGTGTGTACATAATATAGTGTATTTTAAAACTATGGTATTACCAGAACTACAAAACAAATATATAGTGTGTGCACTGCACACAGACACACATACAAACTTACTCAAATTAAAATGACATACTATAATAGTATAGAAATAACACCAAAATAACAATGATGTTAACCAGCATAAAATGACAGCATTAACTGCCATTACCTACTAAATAACTAAAAAAACAATGATTAAATATCTATTTGGTCATTGGTTAACATATTTCCCCTTGCCTGCACGGTCCAGGTGACATCAGATGATCATCCGTTTCAAGCAAAGTGTTACAATATGAAACATGTTCTCCTTTGGAGTAACATGCTCTGGTGAATCAGGCACAATACGTTCAGAAAACATGTTTGAAGAAAGTAAAAAGTGTCAATTTAGAAGATTGATGAACTCATGACCTTTTCACCAAATGCCTGTAAATCCAGCAGCTCTGCGTCAAACTCCAGAACCTCAAGTTCACATGTGAAATCAGCGCTGATACATAAATCCTTCAATTTCAGAACACACTGTGTATCGCTATACAGAAACCCAGCAGCTCAGGGCCACTTCTGTCCGTCATTCACGGGCGAGAGAGGACCTTACTCTCAAGGAGAATAAAAAGAGATAGAAGAGTCAAGGCGAGGATATCTGAGGGCAGAGTCTACAAAGGACATGCCATTGAGACTGCATTTCCCACCTGTGGAACTTCCTTCACAACACCTGTGCAGGTGAGACAAAGCACCAGGAAGATGACGGGAGTGATGTGTGTGTGCTTTCAGACAGTCACAGCTCAACAGGTGTACAACCGTAGCACTTATTCAATGCTGTCGTACACACACACACACACACACACACACACACACACACACACACACACACACGCCTGCGTAAGTGCAGGTTAGGAATCAGGAAAAATCACACATTTTCCCTGTGAAATCCCTGCTATCTTACTTCTTTCAGGTGTGCTGGGATCATTTGACAGCTTTAGATTCTGAAAGACAGATTCAAGTACCATGGTGTCATCAATGATTTTGTAAACCTGTAAAAAGGGCGACTTAAAGCAGCGCGACAGTAACATTAGAATGAACTACATCAGTTATTAATGCAGTTATTAGAGAGACAGAGAGAGAGAGAGAGAGAGAGAGAGAGAGAGAGAGAGAGAGAGAGAGACAGAGAGAGAGAGAGAGAGAGAGAGAGACAGAGAGAGAGAGAGAGAGAGAGAGAGAGAGAGAGAGAGAGAGAGACAGAGAGAGAGAGAGAGAGAGAGAGAGAGAGAGAGAGAGAGAGAGAGAGAGAGAGACAGAGAGAGAGAGAGAGAGAGAGAGAGAGAGAGAGAGAGAGAGAGAGATTAAGTGTATGAATTACCATGCGAGTCTCTCAGTGTTCAGCAGCAGCGTCTCTACTAATAATGAAACTGTAAGTGTATCTGCTTCAAGAACAGCACCGTTATTATCTTGCTAGTGAGTAACATCATGTAGCTTTTAAGTTGCTAACTATTTTACTGATAAAAAAATCACCAGAGCAGCGCTAACAACATGTTCCTATGCGAGTGTGAGTTCGTACTTTATGTGTGTGCGTTTGAGCGGGAGAAAGTGAGAATGTGCTTTCCGTACATAAAATGTAATTTTGTGGCAAAAACATGCGAATAATGTGTCATTTTTTATCCTATTGTTGACAAGCTCTATTTGCTCGATCGGTGTCATCAGTGTCTTTTGGTGTTGTCGACTGTAGGACCATTGAAATAACTGAAATCATTTGGCGAAGTGATAACTGTAATGCGGTCAAAACCTGCCTGAACTACTTAAGCCGTGCGAACATTCCTCAACCAATCAGAATCCAGCATTCAACAGCCCCGCCCCTGGAGTAACTAAATATAACTACTGCCTTGGCAAATAACTGAAATAAATGCATTTAAGTACTAGGAACTAAAGTTTAAATACAAAAGCTGAATTCCTAAAATTAAAGTTGAAATAAAAATGACAAAAGTGCATAAAATTACTAAATTTAAAATTAAAACATTATTAATAAATACTATAATAAATAATACTAAAAAAAATTATACTGCTGTTTAGACACCATGGTATTATTCAAAGTAACATTTTTTTTTTTTTTTACATGTACCATAATAATACCATGATTTTGTTTGAGTACCACATCAATACCATAGTTTATGTATCAACTGGTATAGTACTTTAAGATACACCATAGTACTCAAAGGTACTTAAAAAAAACTGCTACTACTTTGGTCGCAATGGTACTAAATGTCCAAAAACATATTTTTAAGTACTTGTTTGTAAGTTAAGGTATACATCAAACTACCATGGTATTACGTGAGCATTATACCATGGTTATACTGCGTTTAAATACCACACTATATTATACAATTTTGGGTAAAATATGGACAAACCCAGCCGTTGGGTTACATTTTTACATTACATTTTTAACCCAACGTTTGAGTTTGTCCATATTTTACCCAAAATTGGGTTGAAACAACCCAGCATTTTTTAGAGTGTATGGTATTCATGCAGTACCACAAAATATACTAACAATCACAGTACTCTCTGTAAGTGATCATTTCCCAGCAATCAGCAAGTTAGTGCTTATTTATGTGTAAAAATCTAAATGTCTTTAGCACTGCATAGAAACCAGACACCACATGATCTTTCCACTGCATCTGAAGAGCCCTATTGGTCAAAAAATGTGATCCCTGCAGGCAGCTGGCTCTTTTCTTTATGACAGCGCAAGTTGCACAGAACTAAAAAGAGATCAAATCCCCTGTTTGCAGCTTGCATCATATCCAGCCACCAGATTCAGGGAGGCTAAGCGACGCACGCATTGCTCCTGGACGCTAAGGACCTAATTGGTTTTGACAGGAGCTTCTTGGAAAAAGATTACTCTGACCGGTCAAGCCGCGGCTTCAGGGAACCTGTAAAGAGGACGACTTAAAGCAGCGCGACTTGGCAGTAACATTAGAATGAACAGGATGAACTACATCATACATCATGTGTTGCCGGTGGAACCCCCTGTTAACGGCCTCTGGAAACCCCATGAGATATTTCATTCAGATAAAACATGAAGGTTCTCCAGTGGTTCAAAGTTAAACACTTGGTTCCATGAACAACCTTCTTTTAATGGCACAAACATTATTAAAATGTTCTTAACGCCATGACTTCTTATTTTCATTTTAAGAGCTATTCACTAACATGTTTAGGGAACCCCAAATGTTTCCTCTATGGCATTGCTTGCAATGAAACCCCCCCTTTTAAACCTTTATATTTAAAAGCTAATTTTTCATATGGCCAAAAAGTTATTGATGTTCCATTAGGTTCTTATTCTTCAGATCAGCGTATTGATTTCAGGGCTGTGTTTCTGAAGACGTAGAGGATAAAACGTGATTGTGGAACCTAAGAAGGCTCTCTGATGGAATTAAACAGACGCTTTCAGTTGTTGATAATCTAGAACCGTTTTTGAAGCACCAGTTCACAGGTGGTTTCTAAAAAACTGAAGGATAAGAAGTTCTCTGAAGAACCTCAAAAGATTATCATAGACATTTTTAAAGGAACCTTTCAGTGAACAGTTGCAAAAAAAGAACCATAATTTTTATTCCTAGAGTGAAGAACATTCTAAAAATCTTAAGAGCTTTTATCGACTATAAAGAACCTTTTGTGCGATGGAAAGGTTCTATGGAAGTTAAAGATTCTTCATGGAACCACTGATGCAAAACAACAGCAAAACAGAACCTTAGAACCAATAGGAGAGCAAGAAACTAACACTATGATGCTGTTTGAACATATAGGATGTTCATGAGCTGTCAAACATGCAAATGCCCAGTTTAACGTCTTTAATAGATAATAACCTCCGTCCCTGAAATTCGAAGCCCTAACCGCACAGACTCAGAGATCTGTTGCTCTGTCCTGGAGGATACTGTTACACCTTTACTTTTTGGTGAAGAAGCAGGACAGATCCAGTGTGGGAGGGCTGTCGCACTCGACCCAACCATGGAAACAGAACTGATCTCGACTGAAACTCTCTGAGGAAGATTACACGCACATAAAAGTACTCACTTGTTTTTGTCGCTCATGTTGCCTGTGTTGTGCGGGTTCTCTTCTGCCAGAGACCCTCTTTCTCCCCCTTACGCTGAGTTAAAGTGCGTCCGGGCTTCACAAACACTTTCAAAATACGCGCAAGTGCGAATTCGCTCCAAGTTCAGCGTGTCTGGATGCGTAAAAGCAGGAACACATTCAGAGACTCGCTTCTGTTTTATCTGGAGCCAGAGATATCTCACTGCTGCTTCTACTAACTACGGTACATTCAGCCACCCCAGCAGTCATAACGCAACAGGCTCACGAACTCTCTCTGTCCCGTCGGAAAACACTCCACGTTGCGCGTAAACCTGCCCGCGTCGCGTCGCGGTTCTCAGCGCTCGTCTTGAGTCTTGTTCCATATTTAAAGATCTCGCCCTCCTCCAGCGTGACGCAGCAGTGGGAGGATGAGGCGCGAGAGGTCACGCGTGCGAGATGCAACAGCGAATACCTGCATCCTCACAAACACGGAACACAAATGAAAAACACTGAGCTTTAGCGTTAGTTTTTTTTTATCTTATGTGTGTAACATGACTTTAGCAACTAATTCCTAATAGTCAAAATAATACATAATATTATAATAAAATAGTCAAAACTTACTAGAGTTGGAAATATTCAGTCAATCAATACTCGGTACTAGTATGACTAAAGTATGCTAACTAAATCAATATTATATTATAATATTTGATTATTATTGTTATTACATAATGTATAACCATACCTTGCTTAGATACACTGTCTCCAAAGATGGCTTGGGGAGTCATGTGAAGCGTAATTACTAACACACACACACACACACACACACACACACACACAAATATATATATATATATACATACATATATACAGGTGAAACTCGAAAATTTTGAATATCATGCTAAAGGTAATTTATATCAGTAATTCAACTTAAAAGGTGATTATAGACTCATTACATACAAAGTGAGATATTTCAAGCCTTTATTTCTTATAATTTTGATGATCATGGCTTAAAGTTTATGAAAACCCCAAATTCAAAATTAGAATTGTGAAAAGGTTTTCATAATAAGCCATAATCATCAAAATTATAACAAATAAAGGCTTGAAATATCTCACTTTGCATGTAATGAGTCTATATATATATATAATATAATAAGTTTCACCTTTTAAGTTGAATTACTGAAATAAATGAACTTTTGCACGATATTCTAAATTTTATAAATATACACACACACACACACACACAACTACACACTATATAAATTACTTGTCCTTGAACGATTACATTTGCTAAACAATGATGCCCCTTGAAGGTAAATGTGATTCCTGAAAAATTAAGTATTTGTATTGTACAAATATTGTATTTGTACAATAAGTATTAAGTATTTGTATTGGTATTGTAGACTTGTTCAACATTTAGCAGAATGTTCTAAAACATTTAGATACAAATCCAGGAATCCCATCCAGTTCAAGTTTCAAGATTATGTTTTTAGTAAGAAAGTTGTTTTGTATTTAAAAATCCTAAGAAATGATTGGCAATGCCTCAGTTCTTTATTTTGACAAGAAGGAATTCAAGGAACAGTGGGGGTTTTTTATGTTCCTAAAGGCCTGTAGAACTACGCCACCAACTGGGTGTTCAGGAGTATAACCACACACCTGTGCACATCACAGTAACCCTTATTATTTACTCACCATCATGCTTGTCCAGCATACGGGCGTTAAATGACAGGAGAAAGAAAGTAAATGCGGATTCATTTAATTTTTGGGTAAACAATTCCTTTAAAGGACAAACAATGGTTGAATATATACACACTACCATTCAAAAGTTTGGGGTCAGTAAGTTAAAGTTTAAAATAATAATAATAATTTTATTCAGCAAGGATGCATTAAATTGATAAAAAGTGACAGTTATAATGTTACAAAAAATTATATTTCAAATAAATGCTGTTCTTTTGAACTTTCTATTAATTAAAGGAGCATGACATTTTTTTTTTTTTTTAAAGTTTCCACAAAAATATGAAGCAGCTCATCTGTTTTCAACATTGATAATAATCATAAAAGTTTCTGGAGCAGCAAATCATAATTTAAGAATGATTTCTGAAGGATCATGTGACACAGTAATGATGCTGAAAATTCTGCTTTGATCACAGGAATAAATTACATTTTAAAATATATTAAAATAGGAAACAGATATTTGAAATTGTAATAAAATTTCACAATATTACCGTTTAATGTATTTTTGATCAAGTAAATGGAAACTTGATTAGCATTCTTTGCTCTTTAGAATAAAAATAAAGTAATAGAAATAAAGGTGAGAAATAAGGTGAGATCATTAATAATATTATTTAATTCATAAAGCATAAAAGTAAAAACAAATTTACATAAAAACATTGATAAGTGCTAAATGGACACTACTGTTTCATATAGTTTCGAAATGTTAAAAAAAATAGACAATGTTAAATTATTCTGTCCATCAAGTAGCATTTCTCATCATAATCACAGGGAGCTCAGAAATTCTTTTACCTGAAAAAAATAAAAATATGAATCAACTTTTAAACAGAAACTGTCCTCATATTTTACTTTATTGCATGTGATGCGTGCATGCATGAAAAGAAAGTGTGTGCGGGGGACTCTAGACTAGTAGAGTAATAATCATGTATAACATGCATTTTCTACAGTACATAATGGTCCCTGTATTGCACCCTCATCATAAGATGCAACTTTAGTTCTGCCACATTTGAGAAACATCACACACACTTGCACTCAACACATGTTCTGGGTGATATGCTACATTAAAATCATGTAAGAGTGTCATCATGAGGGTGAGTAAATGTGACAACATTCACTTTTGAATTAATTTTTTACATGTAAAAATATATTCATAGTGACAACTCAACACTGCTTCTATGAAAACAGACTGAAGTGTGTGTCTGTGTGTGTTGTACCTTCTCAATCATATCCGCACACTTGACCTGGTTGTCTTTAAAATCGTCATCAACATCCAGGGTAAGAACCGGCACTTCCTTCAGATACTCAAAGTCCATACTGCACACAACAAGGGTACAGTATGTATACATACTGTATATTTACACACATAGTATATATATATGCATTTTGTATCTCACTACATTTTGTTAAAATATAAGGTGCATCCTGAAGATATGGTTGCTAAGTGGCTCTGAACGGTTGCTAGGGTGTGGTTACACAGTTACTGCATGGAGATCTTTACAGACTGATTTCCCAACCGAAACAAACAAGCCCACCCCCATGTCTATGTGATGTTCTGGTGCTGAGATGTAGCTTATTCATGTTTTTGTACGGGTTGCTAGGGTACTCTTTATGGTTACTAGGGTTTGCTTATACAGTTTATGGGATGATATTTAAAGACTAGTTGACAGTCTGGGTCAAAAAAGCCCAACTACATGTTTCTACTATTTTCTGGAGCTGAGATATGGTTTGTAAATGTTGTTTTCTGGTTGCTAGGGGGCCCTAAGTGGTTGCTAGGGCACAGCTATAAAGTTATTATGTCACTACTTTTTTGGCTACTTGATAGGCCGAGTTAAAAGAGCTCAACCCCAAGTCTCTATGACCGTCTGATCCAAAGATATGATCTCACAAATTTTGTGCCAATGTTAAGTCTATGGGACTTTTTTCGGCTGATTTTTTGCCCGCCGGATGAACATCGTACACCCGATCGCTTATAAAAGTCATAGCACACCTCCCCTCAATAAACCAGTCGATTTGACACCTCATTCATGGGTCTACGACAAAAGGTGCGGGAGGAGTAGCGTGTGTGTGTGTGTGTGTGTGACACTAATGGCTCGTGTTTGATACCTCATAGTCCTGTGCTGTAACCAGCACTCATGTTTATAGTGCAGTTTCTCCAGATATTCCAGAGGAATTCCCTGTTCCTCATCTCTTCCTCTCAAATGCAATCGCTCCAAACACCTCTGAAACACAAAAATCGCATGGTTTTGTCTTTTTCCACAGTAAAGCAGACTCACATGACACACTTTCATCACCCCATCAGTGTGAGTGTTCATACCTCTGGTTTCGCCCGTAGGTAAATGATGCCGTCCAGCTCAATGTGTTTCCCAAACTGCTTATGCAGCCAGCTGTGCCAGTCCTGATAGATCGCCCACTCGGTTTCATTCACACACTCACTCTCATAGAGGTTAGAGGCAAAGATGTACCTGCAACACACCAATCATAGCGATTAAAACAAAAAGCCGATTAGTTGATACTTGCATTTATTTGACTCTGTGACATAATAACGGTTGTATAACAATCACAGACTCCGAGAAAGGAGGAGATGCATGTGTCTGGTTTGACCCACAGATGTTAATCCCAGGTGTGAGCGGCCTTACTCTGTCATTTACCTGTCGCTGTAGACCGACCTCTCGAAGAACTGCACGGGATTCTCCGCCTCTCGGAGTTTGCCATTGGTGGATTTGATCTGCGAGCGGATGCGGCTCAAGCAGGCGTAGCTCTGGAAGGTGTACGCCCAGCGCTCGGGCTTCTCGTACATCATCTGCAGCACGTTTCCTCCACTCTTCTGAGAGGTGGTCAATTCCTGAAACAAACATGTTATATCGATGCACATTTGTTGTTATGCATCTGATACTTGTGATTCAAATTCTGAACTGAGATGGGTAAAATTATAATTAAATAATCATAATGAATCAGTTCGGTTAGAATTACTGATCAAAGTTATGGCACATATATACAGAATATCAGCCATAACATTGATCAGTAATTATAACAGAACCGATTAATTTTGATTATTTACACTACAGGTCAAACGTTTGAAATAATTACGATTTTATTTACGGTTTTGGGCTGTATTTACAGTATATGCAGTAAAACAGTAATATTGTGAAATATTCTTACAATTTAAAATAACCATTTTCTGTTTGAATAAATTCTAAAGTGCAATTTATTCCTTTAATGCAACACTGAATTTTCAGCATTATTACTCCAGTCTTCAGTGTCAAATGCCTTCACATTTTTTGTCACAATATAAAAATTATTTAAAAAAAATCTTCATAATTTCAAGATACACACACATATTCAATATTTTGATTGAAAACTCATATTAAAATCACACTTAATAGAAATATATTTAACCCAGCTCAAAACACTACCCATAACAGTCCAAAACCTATATCAGAACACTAAATTAAATTACTATTACTACTGTACACAAAACAAAATACGTCCTAGGATGTAACATTATACTATAGGGTTAATGGATTTTTTTTAAAGTGTGATCTTTTACAGTGTGAATAATCTATGTCAGAAAGTAGGGGACAGTGGCATTTGCAGAGAGACAAACCAGCAAAAATAGGTTTAAGTGACACTTCAGTATAGGGTCAAATGCCATTAATGTCCACTGAGTCATAGAAACAAAGATCAGCCTCTCGACACGTTTGAAAGAGAGAGAGCGAGAGAGACAAGGACCCTCCTCCAACTCTCCAACAGAAAACATGGAGTCAATTAAGCTGTAATTGACTTAACACTATATTTATCAGTAGTAGTAGGCCTAAGTGTGTGAAGAAGGCAACTGTTCTGCTTGAGTGCACAGCTGTTGAGGACTAAACCATCTGCCAGTGTTTGCCAGAGCCGTTTCCATCGCACCGCGGGATTACAGGCCTATTTCTCACACTTGAGAATAAACATGTAACGGACAGTGACCACACACAATATTTGGACACAAGAAGGCACATATGTCTGAATGTCATAACATTAGACAACAAAACATCGAACCAAGTGCCATCTTCACTTAGAACTGACCCAGAAAACTACTTTTAGCTAAATGTTTTGTTTTAAAAATAATCATGTTTGTTCTCTTTCTTTAAAACAAATGCCAGTTGTTTTGACATTTTGTTCTCTAATTCCAAGACATTTGTGCATATTTCCAGGGTGAATTGATGGTCTAAAGTTAGTTACTTACAATGGCAATCTATATTTGTTAGTTATAATTATATTTATACATTAATGTATACAGTTTATTTCTCTGTTATTTCTGACTGTACCTCATGCTCGTTGTGATGAGTTTGTACATTGCACCATCTAGCGATGGGTTCCGGTACTACCTCCCATTCTCTGTCGTGCTCCTCCAGCAGGCGAACAAAAGTGGATTTACCCGCCGCTAGAACAAGACAATAACAGAAAAAAATCATATTTAAAGAATACGACTGGAATAAACGACAGAAACTTCGTATACAACAGTCAAATAACCACTCAGAACCAGCGCTTTTAGGCGGAAATAAGATGTACGAATATCACAACCCAACTTTCGCTACACGATTCTTACATTTAACATCAAATTTGGTTTCAATTATTAAGAGAGCCAAAGTCGAAATATACACACAAACAAATAATTAATGTGACTAGAAAACTCAGGCATTCGTAGCCGGAAGTGTTTGCCAACGTCAATGTCGTTTTGAAAGTGTATAAATGTTTATAAACATAAAATGTATTTTTCTTCACTAGTCAGACCACTAATTCCATAAGCCACAATCTATGAAAGCTCATGTATAAGTTATAAAAACCGGATTTGTAGCATTTAATAGTTCAGTCCAGCAATTAAATATGATTACAGTAACTTACGTACAAAATACAATGAATGACTTACCAATGTTGCCTTCAATTGAGATGCGTTTCAATCTTTTCTCCAGACTGTCATTCAGAGGACTGGGACAGACTCTTTTGGCTGTTAGAGACATTTTAATTTTTATCCAGCAATGCAGAAATGTGCATTCGGTACAATCTGGTACAGTACAGCCAGTTAGTTACCCGGAAAACAGGCGGTACATTAAATTCTGGCGCTCAAACGGCACCGGAAACAGCTGTTAGTGCTTTCAAACCACATGTGCTTGACATAACAACTGTGTTTTTGTTTTGTTTTAACGACATTCATTATTAAATTAAAAATACGCATTTTCACCTGAGACCGAATGACTGTATAAAAAACAATTTGTTTAAAAAATATATATATATATATAAAAAAAATAGCAATTTATAAAAACAATACTAACAACACTTGATTCCTTTACATATACATAAAAAAACACTATATAAAAAAATATATAATATCACAAAATAAATAAATACAACGTGTTTAGAGAAGGGTTTTATTTGCTCTAGTATGTACAGCAATAACATCATAACATCAGTTAGTGATATCGTTTTGTAAACTACAACAATATCAGGAAATCGGATTAAAGGGATAGTTCACCCAAAAATCTTCATTCACTCGCTCTCATGTTGTTCCAAACCTGAATGAGTTTCTTTCTTCTGCTGGACACAAAACTATATTTTTAAGAATGTTGACTCCCATATGGGGGGGGGGGGGGGGGGGGGGGGGGGATTCTGTCTTACAGGCATTCTTCAAAATATCATATTTTGTGTTTAACAGAAGAACAACTTGAGGGTGAGTAAATGATGACAATTTTCATTTTTGGGTGAACTACCCCTTTAATGTCTGAGGCAGCTCTCATATTTACATCTACGCTTACTATTTTACAATTCAGGGAAAATATATTCTCATTTCAGTGACAAAAATCTCTCTATAAATACTTAAAATATGTCCAATATTAATCAGCAGCTGGCACTTTTAACACTACGGCATAGTTCAAACCGTTAGAATTAAAATGATTACATTCGTGAAACAATATTCATTCTTCAACTTCAAAATGTCCAAAGGAACAAATCTTAAACTAACAAAAGGATTTCTAACACACAATTATAAAAGCGGTAGTAGAAGAACAGAGATGAAAAAAGGGTTAAAATGGAAGTAGAGAAGAAAATTCCAGTCACACACTTCATTTCTCAAAATATAAAGCGAAATACACCCAACACACTGAATATTTCAGCACTGTTCTGACTGCATGTACAAGTGCATTTCAAATGGGTGTCATGCAAAGGAAACGCATCAAAGTTTGGCAACCAAGTTGTACGAATGCAAAACTTAAACGGTTGTTGCTTGTGCAAAACTAATGTCTTATCAGACACTAAGAGCCGTTATCATACATTTCTTGTTTCTCTGACGCACGGCATAAGATCCCATCCAACATCGTAGCAACTCCAGCATGCACAATTCATATTTCCGTATTCAAAACACAGCTAAAATAAACCTTCATATTGACAGATATTAAATCAACAGATCAGAAAGAGATCATGAACATGCTCAATAAATCTCTGATATAAACTATTTTGTCCAATAATATGAATAAGGACAAGTAACAGGAGCTTTATTGCATAGGAAAATATCCATTTAACTCTATCTTTCTGTTGTCAGCACGACAGCATTGAAGATTCAAACATCCTTTAAACATTCACACCAGCCGAAGTGAGTGAATAACCCGTTCGCTGCTTTAACATGAACATGGTACAGGCACCATGCTAACACTTACTAAGATCAATTCTCATGGGTTTTAAAATCCCTCCCGTTCAGTGACCAAACTAAACAACGTGAAGGACTTGAGAAACTAAAAATCATACAGTCATTTCACACATCAGGTGACCAGGATTGATTCATGTACAAATATTAGTATAGTGCTGATCCTGTACTTTCAATACGCTTGGCCTAGCGGTGCGGTGGGGTTAAAATCATCTGTACAAAGCAAAAGATAGACGGGAGAGTCAGAAGAGAGAGAGAGCAGGATCATGTTTTCTTCATTCTTAACTTCTGTTCTCAGTTTATCTGTCTTTTGTTGTGAGTTTCTCAATGAGCTCTTGAAGAGGCGCCAGCTCCTTACGGTCGATCAAGTTAAACTCCTGAAAAAAAGACAAAAATAAGCACCATTTATTTTAAATTCAGGAACATCAAAACTACAATGAAGTTTGGAGTCTGTAAGATTGTTGTAATGTTTTTGAAAGAAGTCTTTTCTGCTCACCAAGGCTGCATTTATGTGATAAAAAAAATACAGTAAAAACTGCATATGAACTGTTTTCTATGTGAATATATTTTATAATGTAATTTATTCCCGTGATCAAAGCTGAATTTTCAGCATCATTACTCCTATCTTCAGTGTCACATGACCCTTCAGAAATCATTCTAATATGCTCAAAAAACATTTCTTATTATAATCAATGTTGAGAACAGTTGTGCTGCTTCATATTTTTGTGTAAACCATGATAAATTTGTTGATGAGTAGAAAGCATTTACTTGAAATAGAAATCTTTTGTAATATTATAAATTCATTTACTGGTTCACTTTTGATGCATCCTTGCTGAATAAAAGTATAAATATATGTATTAAAATAAAAAAAATACACCCAAAAAATAAGCAACTCTTTTACATTTATCACTTGAGTAAACAATAATTTCACTGCCAACTACGTCATGTCACATAAATTTAAATCTGAGCGGCTCTCACTATAGTTAGATAAGCAATGCAACAGCTAAAACATACACATTTCTGACCATCATAAAACAGTTTATTCCACAGGGGGAAAAAAATAAATAGATGAGCTTAGTGTTCGAAGCTGTTGTAAAACTGACCACACACACACACTTTGAAAACTATATTAATGCAGCAAGTTGCTTAAAATGTACAAAGCCTACAATCATCTATTTTTATTATCTAAATTCTAAAAGTGCACATTAAAAAAAAGTATGCGCTCGTTTTGAGTCAGATAATGTTAAAAACATGCACATAAACAACGATGGAAACACATTTACCGAATAAATTCCTCGATGCACATGAAAAAAGGCATAACTGGACTAACCAGCAGAACTATATTTCTGCACCGCGTCTGAAATGCTAAAAGGCCAGCGCAAAGTCTGTCATTAAAGTGGTTCGGTAGAATTGCCTTCCAGAACTCTTTTACACGACTGCGTTCCCAAACATTATATTATCATATACAGCGGCTTCTATTACTTTTCTTAGTCATATTTAGTTTATCAGGAAGTGATGATTTTTGTTCTTTTTGACTCACTGGACAGTAACAGTGCTTTATTTGCAAACGTTTTATGCGATATTCCAATCTTGCGCATAAGTTAAATTCGCAACTTTGGACGGAAACATAGATTTTGATTGGCAGTGAAATGATTAATTTGGATTTTAAGCGGATATCTTTTATCATACTGCAGTTGCTGCCATATTTAAAAAAGCTGCAAGGCCGTGCTTTTGACTCTGAACAGCCTCTTTCATAATTTTAGGATGTTTATAATAAGTATAAAACAGTGACGGCACCTGTACAAAGAAGATGAAGTGTTTGAACGACGTGTTGAGGTGAGCTTCCTC